>NC_056631.2:51939120-52239120 GCF_002870075.4 Lactuca sativa
GCCATTTGAATTAGGGTTAGAGCATTCAAGTTATCTAATTGCAAAATCCGTAATTGTTTTGTAAATTGGACTAGGTAACAAACACTAAACTGATTTCTATTGAATGAATTTAGTGTCAATCTTATTCACACATTCTTATGCTCCCGAGCTTATGAGGAGTATTGAGTGTTGTTGGGAACATTCACATAAAGTTTAATGCAATCTTTCAACCTAATTCTAAGAGCTTGTTTAGATTAGATTGGTAAGGTTAGGATTAATCAAAGAGCTTATTTTGGTAATCAAGGTGGTGAATGGGAGGTGCTAGATCTTGTTAGCATTTCCATGTACCAATTTAGATAGAATTGAACAAATATCATTTCATCCTTGACATCACATTGCTAAATTGTCTTGCATGGAGTTGGAGTCCTTACAAATCTTGAATCTACTTCATTAAATCAATCAATTACTTATTGCTTTATTCTATAGTTTAAATCATTGCTTATAATTTCCCCCCATTCTGTGACCATTTTTGTACCTTACGCAAAAAGGTATAAACACTTGTCTCGTGTCTCTGTGGATCGACCCTACTTACCTTGTACTACATTATTAGTGCATAGTAGTGTTTAAGGAGTCATTTGTACCCTTTATTTTTTGGGTTTGACACGCCCAACAAATTGGCGCCGTTGCCGGGGACACGGTGTTACTAATTGTTTATGCCAAGCATTTTGTGAGCAGGTGCTTTAAAAAAATGTCAGGTAGAAGATAAGTTTTCAATTGAAGGAAGTGGCGAGAGGGTTAATGTGTTGTAAAGGCCCACCTACTTAGAACAAAGCACATTCAGGGGCCAAGTCGAGCCAACGACTTAAAACAAGGGCAGCTAACCGGGAGGCAACCTGGGGTTATTTGTTTCCTTTCTTTTAAAACTTTTTAGTCTTTGGTAAATTTCAATTTTTTTTAATGTCCCAAATGGTTTTAAACTTATTTTTTATGCCTATAAAATGAATCTCCGGTGCCAAAAATACTTCACGGATAGCTTGGGGAGGATGAAGAGGAGGTTCTCACCATAATTGCAAGGCTCCAAGAACGATTTGGTAAATTTTTTCCATATCTTTAGTCGTTCATATTTTGCTTAAAAATTCAATTGGTATGCATCTGTGACTGTTTTGGACCCATTCTCAACCCATCTACCATCCTCCACCATCCGACTCTCAATAGGCCAGCCATGCCTCTCTCTAAGCATCGAGGACGATGCTATATTTTAAGCTTGGGGAGGGGCATCCATCCATGCATAAATCCCGTTGCATGTAGTTTTGTACATATTGCATGTAGTTTTGTACATATTGCATTAATGTTCATTTCATTTTCTTTTTCTACATGGAAAATTTTCAAAAACCAAAAAGATTTTCTTTCTATTCTAATTTTTATTATTTTCTTTGCATTTATAATTTTGCATTGCATTCATTGCATAATTAAAAAAAACGATCCAATCCCAAGCAACCGAATCTTTTCAAAACAGTTGAGCTGGTAAATGAGTCATGTGCCTTGAAATTAGCTTGCTCTTTTTATTAAACAATCTAAAAGCAAGTTAATCACACACGAACACACCTCCCGAAGCTACTTGTGCAAAACAGAAAGTGAGAAGATTGTCAACATTGGAGCATAACAACAGGTATGAGTTAATTCTTTGGGACATATGACCGGTCTTATGAGTAGTAATGCTCAATTGAACTTAAAATGCCAAATTCAAAATTTCATAAAAAGAATACAAAATCTAAATGTTCCGAGCCTTCCGACGCTCTAAAAAGTCACTTCTACTCATTCCCTTTTATATACCGTGCTTGGGGACATAGCTTCTAACTATACCTACGGGTCTTTGCATGTTGACCTTTAGTCCCCCGAAAAATGTCTAGAAGTCCCTCACGGTAATAGACCGTGAGATGTCCCACAATAGAAAAGTCAAGGACGGAAATATAAAGAAATAGGCCTAGCAAATAAATTAATAAGAGTGTTATATGTTATCTTATTTATATGAAAAAATAAATAATAATAATAATAATAAATTAAAAAAAATTATTATTAAGTTAATCTGTGACCTTTGGGACTTGAACAAGTAAACTCCGAGGGGTGTTTTACACCTAATCACCTAAAGCTAAATTGTTTAGGACTGATTGAGTTGAAAATTCGCTACACGGGTTCCATAAAAAGTCATGAACTTAATAACAAAATAAAGCTAATCTGTGGCCTTTGAGGTTCGGGCAAGTAAACCCGATGGATCCTTTTAAATCTAGCACACTAAGGTCATTTGATCTGGATGTGTTGGTTGGAAGCCCGTTACACGGATTTCAAAGAAAGCCATGAGCTTTATTTGTAAAAAAAATGTAATTAGGAAGTTTGTATATAGTTGTGTTTATAGTTTAATTGAATATTATGTTTATGAAAAATATTTGGCTGCCAAAAGATTCCCTTGGACTTGGATTTGAACTTATGACATTGGGACTGAATGTTAATTACTTTGACTGGAGTAAGTGGTTTGAATCTTGTAACCAATTTGGGTAAATATTAGAGAATTTTTAGAAAAGATTTTTCAAAAAAAGATTGTTGTTGATCAACAAATAGCTGGGGTCGATCATTGTTATAATTTGTGAAACAAAGATGATTGAGCATGTTTTGTCACATACAATTTCAAGAGAGTAAGACCATAATTTGTTCTATTAATTGACTTGCTAATATTGAGAGGGAACAAGTGTGGTGATCTTTGATTCTGTTGAGTTGTATTAGGGAGTGGCTAAGGTCTTATTTCTATTGTTATATAATATTTTGAGACTAAAGCCAAGTTGACTCAAGGCACGACAGGTATATTCTCAACTATGGTACAAAACAGGGTTAATTGGGTTGGATATATTTTTTTCATGTTTGTTTTGATTTCTTGCATCAAGTTTCAAAAAAAAGTTTAACTTTGATTTTCTTTTCTTTTCTTTTATTTTATTTTCTCCGGTTTAAATTTTCTTGTTCTTTCTTGAGGACAAGAAAGGTTTAAGCTTGGGGAGTTTTGTTAGGTGCATTTCATGTACCCATTTTGTAGCTTTATTTCATAAAAGTACATTGCATATAGGCTTAAACTCATGCATTTTGCATGTTTTTCGGGATTTTTCATGAGGCAATTTCATTCAAATACTTTTGTGATATTTCAGGGACTTTTGAAGGTAGGATATTGTTGGAGGAGGTAAATAAAAGTTGCGGACAAAATTTCAGGACTTGCGGAGCACCGAGGAGCAAGATATCAAAGAAATGAAGATTTTGGCTTTACAGAGATTTACACGGCCGTGTAAATGCAAGCCTTGCGTTTATGCGGGCCGTGTAAACATAAACGTGGGTTTTAAAGCAGTTTTTCACCATTCTTAAAGGGGGGAACCGACTTTTTACTTAGGGGGGTTGACTTTTGGAGTGGAGAAGGAGAATTTCTTAAGGATTTTGAAGTTGATTAACACTTGGGAACATTTGATTTCATTTTGTAAGAACTTTAATTTCATTTTCTAGATTTGTGATCTTGTTCTAGTCATGAGTGGCTAGAACCCTAGATTCTCCAACTTTATGTCTTGACTTCTAGTTGTGATTTCAATCATATGACTTGATGTTTTCTTTCAATTTTCTATCTAATGAATTTGATTTTGTTTCAATCGAATGTGGTGAATGGGAGGTGCTAGATCTTGTTAGCATTTCCATGTACCAATTTAGATAGAATTGAACAAATATCATTTCATCCTTGGAATCACATTGCTAATTTGTCTTGCATGGAGTTGGAGTCCTTACAAATCTTGAATCTACTTCATTAAATCAATCAATTACTTATTGCTTTATTCTATAGTTTAAATCATTGCTTATAAATTCCCCCCATTCTGTGACCATTTTTGTACCTTACGCAAAAAGGTATAAACACTTATCCCGTGTCTCTGTGGATCGACCCTACTTACCTTGTACTACATTATTAGTGCATAGTAGTAGTGTTTAAGGAGTCATTTGTACCCTTTATTTGTTGGGTTTGACACGCCCAACAACGAGTTAGAGTTCTTCCGATGGAGGCGTCTATGGTTTTGTCTTTTGGAGCCGGATAGGGGTTCATCTGATGGAGGATGCTAGGGTTTCGCCAAAGGGGATGGTGGTGAAGGAAGAGATGGTGTTGGAGATGATGACCATTGGAGGTCGTGAATGCAGGCAACTAGGGCTACACAAGAAAATAAAGCTACAGTTTTTGGGTGACTGTAATGGTGAATTCGTAGAGGATGTTGAAGACACCATCAAAGATGTGTGGGGATGTTGCCGGAGACAAGCCTGAAGGTGGTGGTGGTGATGACACCTGACGTTGGTGGTGGCGAGCAGCCACCAAGTTTTTTTTAAGAAGGTGACCAAGTGAGTAGGAGACCGACTACCTGGTCTTAACCTGATAAAAAGCCCTAAGTGGCAAAATTTACCTAAATGTTAGACATTAATGAATATAAATTTGGACTTGGGAGATAACCAACTATTTTCTTTAAAATTAAGGGCTTTTATAGCAATAACCCTTTTCAAAATGGCATAACTTCGTTATTTTTAGCTCCAAATAACTTGTTTCTTTTTGAGTTGCCTTTCTTATTGTTTCATCTGCTAATCGAAACTTTTATGTTACAATTATTATGCATTTAGGATAGATTTACATAGTCTCAAAATAAGATACTTATCATTTTGTGAAGATTTCATGTTTCACATATTTTCTTAAATATTCATTTTTCACATGTAAACTTTCAATTAACAACCATATTTAGATATTTTCAAGCACTCCTTTCATGTAAGTCTTAACAAAGTACATAAGAATTTCTCTAAAAACATCTTTATACATTACATTAGCATCCCAAATCTATATAAAGTTTACTGATGATACATGTTTGAGTTCTAATAGGTAAAATTCTTAAACTATAAAGTTATAAAAATTTCCGAATATATGTTGCCCGTAAAATTAACTTAATTTAAATTGTAATATTAGTTACAAAAATATGTTGATTCTAATAGGTAGGACTGTTCACTATTAAGATAAAAACCGAATTATTCAATTGGACAATTTGGATTTGACTATTTGGTTCGGATATTCGGATTTTTGGATTGGTTTTCAACAAAACCGAATTATTATTTTGGATTTCAGATTGGTTTTGGTTTATAAAATAAGAACCGAATAGTCCAAAAAAAAAAACGAATAAACATTTATTATTTATCAATTTATTATATATATTTATAGTTATTTATTAATTTTGTAATTTATTTTTTCAAATAGGGACGTTTCACCCGATAAAAAAAACGTTAATATGCATTTTCACTCAAAAGTTCTCTATCTATAAAATATTTAACTATAATATACCTTCTTATTAGTTGTTTATAAATTTCAAATTACAATTAAGTAATTTGTTTTTTGCTTCTTATGTAAAGTTTTGTAATATTATAATTATTTTTCGTTTTAAAATGTTTCGGTTTTTGAAAACCAAGTTATAAAAACCGAACCAACCGAATTGTAATTGGATTGGATCGGATTGGATTTAAATTTAGTTTGAACTATTTGGATCCATGTTTTGAATACCGAAATCAATTTGGATTCACTTGATTGGATCGGATAAAACCAATCCATCAAAATAAACACCCCTACTAATAGGTAAAATTCTAAAGAATTTAAACGCAATTAAAAAACATGTGGAACTCTAGTATGTAAAAATTTAGAGAATTTATTACAGTTAAAACTATATTTAAATTAACATTCTTTATTTGGTTGTATAAATGATGCAAATTGATTGTAAAATCATCCACACTTCCAAAATGTTACTAACTCGGCATATTCATCAAAAAGTCGTTTTAAAATTTACTGTGAGACGAAAAATAATGACAATAAAAATCATTTACATCTTGATCAAGAAAGAAAAATACACATGGATGGTCGTTGGTGCAAAATAATGATACTACAATATCTTATGTTTCTTACACGACACTATCTTCTATTTCTTACACGACAATCATTTATGTAAATAACCAATAATTAAATGATTATATGTGCGTTTATCTCTCAATATCACTAAAATAACTTTTTACAGCAAGAAGCCCATACAGTCAAACAAAATTGTGAAAAAGTCAACAATAGTCAACAACCTTTACCATTTACTTAGCTTGTTATAATATTGTTATACTATGTCACAACTCCTATTCATATTTTCTACACTTTTATTTCATTTTTGCCATTCCATACGAAATATCATTCTATTATCTCGTCTTCCAAACCATCTTCTTGTCAAATCTTTTAACCTATGATCATACACTTCACAAAACCTCTCCGCCCATCCTTCCGGCTCAACTGCACGGTACCCAAGTCCAGGCGTCCGATCATTCGACTGTAAATTCACCGATCGCGTCCAATCCACCACATATGCAGACACCCTTCTTCTAAACTTTGCCTTAAACTCAGGCCACGCCTGAAATTTATAATGGTTCACAACAACAGTGTCAAGATGTACTTTCGTACTCTTGTACCTTTCTTTTAGCTTAAAATGATGAATCGCGTTTAATAAAGATTCATCAATCGCATCAAGCAACACAATTGATTTGTGTCTATTTTCCATTTCTTTTCGACAAGTGTAACCTTGTGTTACACCCATTGACGGGTGTTTCTTTAGATTCGAGGGACCGAATTCTAAACAACGGATCATGATCTGTCCGTATGGATGTGATGGTAGCAGTGAGGGTAACAGTAATTTTGAAGGTGGTGATGAAGCCCATAAAGGAGAGTAGATGAATTCGTCTACATCAATGTACATCATCCAATGACACGAGTTTTTCTCAAGCAATACTGCGTGTGAAAATCCTGCTTCTTGAGTTTTTGGCCATAGCCAAAAACGAGTCTCGATATTGTACCCTTTTGATTTTAACAAATTTACGATTTTGCCCAAATCATCATCACTACCGTTGTCATATAAAATGAATTTGTCAACCCCGATTTTGGAATGGTACATCACCCATTCTTTTAAGAACTTGGCTACATTGTAGACCATGGTACATGCGCACAATAGCGACTTTTTGGGGCTGGGTATTGCTATCTTGCGCACTGGTGCGTAGAATGCTATAGATGGGACGACCTGGTTAGTTTGTAGGATTACGAGAGAGGCAATGACTGGATTCTGACTAAACGCCGTTAAACCAGGGCGTTGACATCTGAAGACTTCTTGCATTGAACTAGTAACGGGAGTTGTAACGCCGTTTACAGTATTATCACCGAAAAGGCATTTGAATTCCGTTGGGCTTCTGTTGATTCCTTGGCGATTGTTGATGCCTTTCGCGAATAAAACGATGTCGTTCTCCGTTTCGATGATGTTGTAGACGATGAAGTTCCATCGGAGGAGCTCCGATGACGGCGATTGCAAAGGATTGGACGTCATTTTAGCCTGATCTGAAGTTTTTATCAGCCTTGGGTGACGGAACGGTAGTCTTCGACGGATTCGCATCGGGAGCTGGCAAGTGAAAGTTTTCCGATCCGGAGACGTCAACGTTCCCGAAAATCTAGCCGGAGATATCTCATTTGTGTCAAATAAACAAAAATAGGATGTATAATCTGTATCATCTCCGAATTCCGACGATACAATCACGAGCACCTCCCAGGAAGGAAACAAAATCGAAACATTCATAATCGATGACTCAGAGTTCAGATACACACGAAGCGAATTATTCTTGCTCCCAGTTTCTTCCAAAACAGAATCAACATTGGTAACGATGGTGGTGTTAGATAGAACAGTACCTTCAATTTCAATCGAGATGTTCCGACTCTGAGGAATTTGTGGTTTAAACTGAATCGTATCATCCGCAATGAATCCAACCGAGTTTGTGCTTTCTTCTGGAGCTGTTCGAGTATCGTTGGTGGCGGCGGGGGTAACCGCGTCATGCTCGTGAATGATTAGGTTATTGTCGACGTAAGGTCTGAGGCGAGGGTTTGGAATGTAGAGTTGGGGGTTGAAAGATGGGGAATGGCGGCGATCGGAGGAGATGGAGGCGGTTGGTATGAGGATATGATAGACGGAAGCGAGGAAGACGATGGAAGCCAATACGTACAGAAAGACTGTACGTATATTTAGGGCCATTTTCACCGGGACAGAGCAGACAGAGCAAAAATTTATCAGATGAATAAGCGCCTTATATATGGAAAATTGATGAGGAAGAAGAGCGACTGATGTAGTTTTATTTAGGGATTATTTTGGAACTGAAATCGAACCGAACCGAACCGAACCGAATATGATCAAAAACAACAAAACCGAATACCGAAAGGTTAGAGACATACAGTATCGGTTCGGTTTGAGTATTCGGTAATAATCATGTTTTAGTACCGATTTGTCGATGTACAACTTATAATGCATGAAGTACAAACTAACTTAAATTAGCAAAATCTACAATCGCACAACTTAATAATTGTCTTAAACATTAAGAGAGAATCTTTGATAAAACTAACTTATAATTGGTGGCCTGATAGCTGGTAATATTGATTTGTATCTTTTATTTGGTATAATATTTTGATAAAAATAACTAAAAATTTTTGAAATGTGTAAAATTATATAAAAAAATTGTTTAAAAAAGATAAATATATAAACTTATTTTTAAGGAGAATTCTCGAAATTGATTAAAAAATATCAATAATTTTTTTTAATCACTACGTGAAGTAGCTTTTAGATTTAAAGTTTATTGTTTAAACTAAAAGTTAAATATTAATACTTCCAAACAAACTTTTTTGTTTAAATTGATATTTTTTTTTTGTTAAAAACTAAAACCTAGAATCTGTCAAAACGTTTGCTTAACAAACATGCCATTAAGAATGTTGAAAACAAAAATATGAAACAATAATGGCAGTTATATGTGTAGTAGCAACAATTTCAAATTATTACAAAGCTCAGAAACGAAATTCTCAAAAAAACACCAAGTACTTCTATTACAAAACAACTTAATAACTATCAAGTATAAACACCCATCAAACAAAATTCCGATTTTGTTGCTTAATCCCATAGATGTTTAATTTCTCTAAAGAACGATGTGCCATGGTTTTAAAATTTTCGAACCAAGCTCCATTTTAGTGTTAATTTTTTTTAAAAAAAATCGACAACATCTTTGCAAACACCCAAATTTGCATGTTGGGGGCCTATTTAGATCACATCCAAACAAAATATTTAACACCAAAAAAACATAAAACAAATACATATAACTCAAACTTTAAAAAAATCAAGAAAATAAACATAAAAGTCAAAAATTTACTTCATACTTGATATAAACTTATCTTAAGTCAACGACGATTTTCAATAACCACTTAACCAGTAAGTCGAATTCCACATAGTAAATAATTAACGTATACTTTTTTTTTTTTCGATTTTGCTCTATATTCTTTCATGTATTTTTAAAATTTTGTAAGTCTTTGTGGTGACCGTCTTACATATCTTTTTGCCCTTTTTACACATTCTACATGATAATTGTTCTCTTTTAACCACACTTTGACAATAAGACTCAAACTACAAGTCATGCATCTTATTTGAAAATGTTATGTGTCATCATACATATTTGACAATTTTTAGATAAGAAATGCGATTACATTATCATTTGAAGATCAATTGTCAATCATCGTATGCATAATATTCTTAACCCCTCGAAGCATGTATGCATTAAAATAAAACATACACTAGATCCTTCCTTTATGATTATCAATGGGTCTAAGATTAATAATTCTTTTGTGCATAACCCAATAGCAATCCATACAATATGTGGTTACTACCGTATATTTTATCCTTTGATACGCGCTAATTTAAACGCTCGTAGTTAAATGAACTGTATTTGTTGGACTACTTGAATAATTGATCGATCAATTTATTTCTTTGATCTATGTAGGAATTTACAACATCGTTACTACTTTTATGTGGCGGTGGCAAACTAACATTTCTATTTAGTGCACTAGTATACTTGATAAAAGCTTCTTTTTTTTGACAAATTTAAATGGTAATTCACTTACACCAAACAAATTTAATAAAAAAAAATAATCTTTTTTTCATCATGCTCACATGTATTTACACTTCCATCCCCACTAGTGACTTTCTTAAATTGTAATGTATTTTGTTGTTTCATAGCATCTTTCGAAATTTTATCGCAATTAGGTAATGTTTTTTAAGCTAAAAGTACTATTCTTTTGCGTTGCAACTTTAGGAACCGTGGAGCAAAACTTACATTTTCCATTCTTCTCTTTAAAATATCTTTGTTTTTTAAGTAGACCACATCGAAGTACTTCCAACAATCGACCATCTCCTTCTATTCGTTAGGTTGTCATTTTCTTTTATTCATTTGCTCCACATTATTTTCATTTTAAATATTCCCAACAAATATATCATCATCATTCTAAAAATAAACAATATAACATTATATTTAGAATTAAATAATACGTACAGTTTCAGTCATCATCCTATGCATAAACGCAAGTAGCTTATACTAATTTCTAACATAAACAATACAACATTACAACTAAAACTACACGAATGATAGACATAATCAAAACAATATAACATTACAACTATAATTACTTGAATAATGGTCATTATTAGGACATTTACTTGAGTATATCAATTTTCAATTTAGAATGCGTTTGGATGTGAAAATTTTTTCAATTTATTATGAAAATTTCCAAATGAAAATGAAAACTTTGTAAACACGTTTAGTTGATTTATTTTTCAAAAATTTTCCACGAAAATGAAAATTTTATGTTTTCCAAATTATATGTAAATTAGAAAAATGATTTTTACGTGTTTCCAAACTTTTCTAAATTTCTAAAACATAAAATGAAAACTCCACCGGTTTCAACCAAACGCGTTTTCAAAAATTTTTATTAAAAACTCAACTCTATTTTCTGCAAACATTTTCTAGAAAAATAAAAACAATTTTCCACAACCACATGCACATTTAACCCTTCGTACAAATTTTTGTTGATTTGTGAGAGATGATCGAATTTTTGGGGTTTGGAAAGCAAGAACAGTCGTCAACAGTAAATGGTAGGATAAGTATGGATTTTGTGTTTTAAACGATAGTTATGGAATTGAGTTACTGGGGTTTAGGTACCGTCCCTTCAAATTCTGATTCGCTCCCAAATTTTACTCGTGAACCGATGGTGTTGGTCCCGATGTACTGAAAACCGAATTAGCATCCTTAGAGCATCATCAACCCGCTCCCGTTTTTCATTATTTCTTTCATTTTTCTCCAATTCCTCTCTAACCCTACCTCATTTATTCCTAAATTTTAGGAGATATGGATAATATAACACAAAAAATAGTGTTATACTATTCATTTATCTCAAAATGGGGATGAATTTTAAATTGTCGGTTTTAGTCTATCTTTTCGTATATCTATACATTTCTAGTTTATTTTTATCTACTAATTATAATTTAAATATAATTAATATTTATAGTATTTTGTTATATATTAAATTATATTGATTAATTATAAATATAAAGTTTGTTTTTTGTTTTTCTAATTCATACAAAAATTTAAATACACATTGAAATTTTATAACATGATAACGTATTTTACAAAAGCTTATAATTAAGTGTTATAAATATAATTTTATTTATTTAGTATTATTGTAATGAAAAAAATATAGATTATATATTTGTTAAAACAAAATGAATAGAAATGATATATTTGATAATCTATATAAGTTGGAAGAATAAAATATACTAAAAATATAATTTTTAGAATAAAAATCAGGTAAAAATAGAATAAAATTGAAAATGAAATATTATTTATCTCATTTTTTACTTATCTAAATATGGAAATTTGTTGGAGATAGTCTTAAGAAACCATTGAGCCATTAGAGGGTATACAATTAGGTTAAAAAAATGATACATATGCCCAAGTTTCATTTAACGTTTTGGGTTTGAATAAACTTCTTTAAATATTTTACAAAGTTTAATTTGAATAATAAACACAATAATAGTTATTTAAGATTAAACAGTCTAAAATAAAATAAGTCTTAAGAATCTTATATACTTAAAATTGATGGGGCAGGTTATTGAAAAAATTATTGAACTAACACAAACCTACAAAAATATATGATAAAGATATATCTCTTTTACAAACAAACGGTATAAACGAAATGACGTTTAAA
Organism: Lactuca sativa; assembly: GCF_002870075.4. NCBI lineage: Eukaryota > Viridiplantae > Streptophyta > Magnoliopsida > Asterales > Asteraceae > Lactuca > Lactuca sativa. Next base: position 51,951,281 of record NC_056631.2, read on the forward strand.
TATTTATATATTAAAAAAGTGAACGAACAACTTATTAAGTTCTATCTTATTGCTTGTAATAACCATGTATCCAAAACTTTTAACTTAATTTAATAATAAATCTTATTTAATATATTATCTCATGAGCTCAAATTTGAGTATATGACCGAATTTTTATATATGTCGACCATTATTATATGGTTTGCCGACTTATTACTACTTGGACCTCCTTTTTCTTCTTCTTCTTCTTGTGCTTTCTTTCTTTTGTTTTATATATGCATATCTCTCCTTTTTAGAAAATGGAAAACCTGCCTTCTCTTACAAACCAAAATCCAGCTTTTTCTTTTGATTTACAGATACAGTTATGTTTTTTGTATTGTGAAATAACAAAAGTTAAACAACAAAATAGTTTATTATTGTATTTTATTATTATTATATTTAGTTGGTTTAAAAGATTGCAGTCATTTAATATAATATTTATCATGTATAATTAGACATATTAAATAAACTATAAAAACATTAGGCCATATTTTAAGTAAATTATACAGAAACATAGTTTCTGTATATTTGAATTGCATTTTACTGTTTAAATTAAAGATAAAGTATCATGAAACTTTAAAACTAAATTCCGTTTTCTTCTTACTTTTTAAAAATAAAATTGAATTTATAATATTCGTAAAAAACCAATAGTATTAGAAATTTTATAAAAAAAATCATTTATATTATAATACAATTCCATTCCAACTTTGAATAGAAAATTAAGACCAAAGTGAAAATCAACCTAAGGAATGAATCATAATTAAAAAATAAAGGATTAATTCTATTCATCTATATTCAATAAATAATATTCGTAAAAAACCAATAGTATTAGAAATTATATAAATAAAAGAAAATCATTTATAATATAATACAATTCCATTTCAACTTTGAATAGAAAATTAAGACCAAAGTGAAAATCAACCTAAGGAATGAATCATAATTAAAAAAATAAAGGTTTAATTTTATTCATCTATATTCAATAAATAAGTTTTATATTTTTATTTTGTTATATTGTCCAGTTCTATTCTATTTTTAATTAATGCGTCTTATATTATTTTGATATAATAATAAAAAACCATCTTTATAAAAAAACGTCATTTTTAATTGATATTCTAGTTTGGTTTATGTATATGATTTTTAGAACCAAATAATCATTAACAAAAATAAAGTAAGTATCTAATGTGTTTATTCTTATAATGAATTTAATGGTCAGTTTGGGTAACGGATAAAGATAATAAATTAATAATTTTCCATGCGTGTCAAAATTGAATCAAGAGGGGTCAGTCGACCTGAAACAATGTTTATCTATTTTTAGTCCAAGATATTATTACATTGATCTTATTTTTGAATAAAGGAATGTGACTGCTATAGGCATAAAAAATAAACTTTATACCATTTTTATTGTGACATATCTCCTTTTTAGTCAATTTTTTATTTAAATATTTTAGCCGTTATAAAAAGATGTAACCAACTTCATCTATTCGTAAATAAATTTGTCAAAATTGTTACTTATATTTTAAGTTAACGAGTTTATCTTTCTTTATAGTTTATATATACAATTCTTTTTTCCATATTAGACTGAAAATGTATTTATTCTATTAGATATGAAAAACTTACCTTATATGAAATAACAAATTTCCAAATTTAATCTTCCATCACTATTCAAAAATTACAAGTCAAGTTGAGAGGGATAATAGTTTACTTTTTGATTTGTACATATTTGGTCACTAAGTTTTTAGTTCGTCCATATTTACCCTTTCAACTTCTTTAAACTGTATAAATTCAGTCCTTATGATCAACTACTCTAGGTAAATCGGGAAAAATAACTTAATAGGATAATATATTTCTCACTTTGTACACATTTAATCCTTATAATTTATTGTTGCAAAATAAGTCCTTGTTGTTTTGTATACATTCAATATTTATGACCGGTTTTTCAGGTTTTTCTCACAACATCCTGTGTGGGACAATTATTAATGAGGTGTTTAGGGTTGTTGATACTTATGGTCACTGTGGCCTTGGTTGCTTAAGTCTTGTTGTTTGACTTAGGTTTTGTGTTATGAACGTCGTAAATTCTTCATACGATCTTTATATTCACGTGTTCTTATTTGAGTCTACTACAACTTTCGTTTAGATTACTCTTATTAAAAAGTAATATATTTTACTTATGATCTTTATATCCCGGTCATAAATACTAAATGTGTACAAAAACAACAATGATTTATTTTGCAGACAAAAAAATATAAGGACTAAATGTGTATATAACCAACAATAACTTATTTTGCAAACAAAAAAATATAAGGATAAATGTCCATGAATGAACACCGGACAATTTCATATTCGATAGCAACTATCATCGACTTTTGTTTATTGTCATCACATAACATACAATCGGTGATTTTTTTTTTGAAATGTGAAAGGAGTATTTTTATCCAAAGGCGTCAAAGACATTCTTGAAATAAATGTACGGTTTCCTACATAGCTTTAATATTGTATCTGCTTCTATGACACGATTAGATAATGCTTTAACTTGCTTTTAAAAAAATAAGTACAATACATTTGCAAAATAGAAAGGAAGAGTTGTATCATATTTTTTACATTCTCATCAATTCTATATACTTTATTTGAAGAAAAAATACGTTGATTCTTTTTTATTTTTAATAAAGTTACCAAAGTAAAATTTTTGTTAATTATTTTCGAAACTTCCTTACCCTGGTTATCTCAAGATTTTTAAAGTCATTACATCCAAAGTATTACTATTAAACTTCTTTCATCGTGCACTTAACCAAGTAAAAAACAAATTTGTAAAGAAATAAAATCTAATTAAATGTTTTTTTGCACCTCTAAATAACCGATTATTTCAAAACAATCAAATTAGCTATAACCTAAATTTAATAAAAAACATCAAACCATTTTCGTCATTCACTTTGAAACCTTACCATGTCCACCCACTTCATTAGGGCAGCAATGTCCGTTCCCCACCATCCCTACACTTTTTTCCATTGCCACTTTACAATTAAAAAAAAGTATTTGCCATCCTCAGAAAAAGGCATAACAATAAGATTTTCTAATGATATTTATAAGGTTATATATGTAAATTTGAAATGCAATATAGAAAAATAGAAAATGTTATTTTCAGAAAGGGCAAAATAAAAGAAAATTGCATTTCTTCTAAAATATCTAACTTTAAGTGCTTTTAAAATAAATATAAACTTAATTTGTAACATCCCAAAAATCATGATAATTTTTTTTTCCACAATAAACCATAAATGTTACCATTGTTTCCAAAACATATCCAAGAAAAGAGTGTATCAAGTCAATCTCTCAAAACATAAGACAATAGAAGGATGTATACAATCATGCATTCACCTTGCCTGATCATTAGAGGTACCTAAAACATTGAAATCAACAATTGTAAGCCAAAACGTAGTAAGTTTCCCAAATATACCCTACACACAACACATATACAATGCATGCACACAAAGCCTACATCATAGGGACGGACTGCCATCTGAGCCTTCAACAACAAGCTGGACCGCTCTCGAGCCTTCAACATAAGTCGAACCACTCCATTGGGCCTATAGTATCAACTAGACTGCCCGAGTATCTTAGCCTTCAGCACAAAGCATGACCGTCTCAACCCAACCACATTATTCCAACATATGCAAACGAAATTCAATAACCAACAAGTACAAATACTCATACAGATCTACCAGTCTAACAGATCACTACAATATAGCATGTTAGCAACATCCTATACACAAGGATACATAACACAATCTAGTGGGCCGACCTTGGTGCCTTTGACCTACGAGTATAGTGAGAAAACTCACATCTTGGTCTAGAAGATAAAGTTAATGATCCTGATCCGATAACCAACTCTGCATGTCACCTCTACAAAAAAAGGACCAAGTCTCAAGCCTAAGCCACGTCGTGGTCAAGCCTAAGCCACGTCGTGGGGATAATAGGACAAAACAGATTCAACCAAACGCCACGACGTGTGGATTAATCCTCACGCCGTGGGAACTATCCAGACCACCTTAAAATATTAAGCTCTTAATCCTTATTCCCATTCATTCAAACTTTCTAGAATGATTCTATACTCCCAAAAGGTCATAAAAATCGTAGCTTTATAGACATGTATGTCTTGAACTCAAGCTAGGTCAAAATGGTGTAAAAATGGGTCAAGATCACATGCAAGAGTTCAAAAATCTATCAATCTTCGGATCTATCACTCTAAACCATGAAGGAACTCTGGGGATCCATAATATTTGAAGCTTTATGGAACCCCAACCTTCCAACTAGCCTAAAATGAAGAATAACACAAGAAACCTAGATCTAAGCACATGGAGTCATAAAGCTTGGAACTTGAGGACTTACAAAAGTCCTGAAAACGTGCACAAGGAGGATGGTGAGGCTTGCAAGTTGAGAAGATGCTCTAAGACTCTTTCTCTTCTTCTTAGCTATAAATCACATAAAAACTCAAAGACTTAAAAAACAGAATTATGGTTTCAGTGAGGGAGGAAAGGAGGCGATGAAGGTTGAGGGTATGCAAATCCTAGCCATCTCATCCCTTAAATAGGGGCCTAAACCCCATAATTAGGGTTGTCAATAAACAGTTGCCACGCCGTTGCACCCATTAAAGATGTACGCATCCTCAGACCAGGGCTACGTTGTGGGAACTCATTCCCCATGTTGTGGCCACCAAAAATTCCAAACTTTAAACATTAATTCCTCAAATGAACATACCAGAAACTTTTCGTTACAATTCTCCCCCACTTGAACTAGATTTCGTCCTCGAAATCCTTGGCTGAAAATAATTCTACGTAATGAACGCGTATCTCTGCCTCGGGCTCCCAAGTCCACTCGGAACCCTTCCGATGTTGCCACCTCACCTTGACCAAAGACACCACCTTGTTGAGTAAGGCCTTCGTCTTCCTATCCATAATTGCCATCGACCTCTTTACATAATTCAGATAATCATCGCCCTGAATTTCATCCGATGGAACCACCACTGAATTATTAACCACACACTTCTGAAGCTGAGAAACATGGAAGGTGCTATGAATCTAATTAAGCTCCTCAGGAAGATCCAATCAGTAGACCACCTTTCCTACCCTAGCCACTATTGAAAAAAGCCCGATAAATTAGGGGCCCAACTTGCCTCTCCTCCTGAAGCATATAACACCCTTCCAAGGTGATACCTTCAGTAGTACCATATTCCCAACCTGAAACTCTAGCTTGGACCATCGCCTATCAATATAACTCTTCTATCGACTATGTGCTGTCTTTAACCTCTGTCTAGTCTTTTGAATAAGCTTCATCATCTGGAGGATCACCTCAATCCTCCCTATGACCCTATGGATGACCTCTCCCTAACAAACTAGAGTATGACACTTTCTACCATATAAAAGCTCATACGGTGGTGCACTAGTGCTAGAATGATAGTTGTTGTATGAAAACTCAACTTGGGGAAGGTAGGAGTCCCAGCTCCTACCAAAGTCTAAGCCCTTAACATATCCTCAAGCTTCTAAATAGTCCACTCATTCTAACCATCAGTCTGAGGGTGATAAGCAGTGATGAAGTGCAATATCATACCCAACTCCTCATGAAATCTCTGCCAAAACCGAGAAGTAAACCGCACATCGCGATCAGACACTATAGAAACTGATACACCATGTTGAGCAACGATATCATGTACATAAACTTCGGCCAATTTCTTGGCCATAAAACTCTCCCAAATGGAAAGAAAATGGGAGCTCTTGGTCAGACGATCTATAATAACCCAAATGAAATCAAATCCATTGGTCGTCCTTGGTAACTTGGTGATGAAACCCATGGTGATCTACTCCAATTTCCACATGGGTACCTCCAAAGGTTGGAGCTTGCCATGCAACCTTTGTTGCTCTACCTTGACTATCCGCCAGGTTAAGCGTGTATTTACATACCATGCTATCTTTCGCTCCATGCACGACCACCAATAGATAAGTCTTAAGTCTTGATACATCTTTGTGGCTCCAAGGTGAATCGAGAACCTAGACTTATGCGCCTCCTCCATCAATGTCTGTCGGACTCCACCAGAAACTGGGACCCAAACCCGACCACAATGGGTCATAAGCTAGTGACGATTAGTGAAAAATATACCAATTTGAACCTTAACCTTCTCGTTCTTCCAATTCTTCACCCTTATTCCCTCGACCTGAGCCTCCCTAATTAAATCCAGAAGAGGTGAGTCTATGGTCATCCTCAAATAAAGCTCTCGCACGAGAGTACTAGCCGCCTTGTGACTCAACGCATCGAAGACCACATTAGCCTTCCCCGGATGATAAAGAATCTCACAGTCATAATCTTTGACTACATTGAGCCATCTGCACTGCCTGACGTTCCCATTGGGCTGATCCGTAAGATATATTAAGCTCTTGTGATCCGTGTAGATGGTACAATGAACCCCATAGAGATAATGTCTCCGAATCTTTAGGGCAAATACCACGACCCCTAACTCCAAGTCATGCATTAGATACATAACCTCATGAGGCTTCAATTGCCTAGATGCATACGCAATGACCCTGCCCCGCTTCATGAGTACTGCCCCCAAACCATGATCGACACATCACAAAATACCACAAAATCCTCAACACCCTCAAGAAGGATCAATACTGGAGCCTCACATAACTTTTTCCTCAAAGTCTCAAATGCAGGCTGTTGTTTAGGCCCCTAATGAAAATCCACACTCTTCTTCGTCAAGCAAGTCAGAGGATTGAAAATCCTGGAAAAATCCTGAATAAACCTCCGATAGTAACCTGCTAATCCTAGAACAATCCTGATCTCAAATGGGGACTTTGGGACTTCCCACTGCATAACTGCCTCAATCTTGGCTAGATTGAACATAATTCTATTTTGATTGACGAGGTGTCCTAGGAACTGGACCTCTCATAACCAGAACTCGCACTTGGAGAACTTGGCGTAAGTCCTCTCCTGTCTTAGTACCCCAATCAATTCCTGCAGATGCTCTTCATGGTCCTCCGTATTCTTGTAGTAGAGCAAAATATCATCAATAAAAACAATAACTGACCAGCCAAGCATCGACCTGCATACCCAGTTCGTCAAATCCATAAATATTGCTGAAGCGTTGGTGAGCCCAAACAACATCACCATGAACTCATAGTGACCTTACCGAGTCCAAAACACTAAATTCTCCACATCCTCTTCTCTGAACCTCATATGATTAAGTATGATTCATTCATACAAGATTAGGAGTATCATTATCCTCCCACTAGTTCTTAGTAAACACACATGTTCTTTTCATTTTGATATAAAAGCATACCTTGTATCTTTATATTAAAATGACAATTCCAATCTTGAGATACTTGCTTTATATCCACAAGTGAATCTTAAGCCTTACACATTTGGTTAGGATAACATAGATTAAGAAAACCTCTAGGCTAAGCTATATAAATATCTTCTAGTGGATGTCTATTAAGATAAGCGGTCTTTCTTGAAATCTATTTGCTATATCTCATATTAAGAATATGAAGTTATAGTAAATAATATCCTTGTTAATCTAATCATAGGAACTTGTGAAAAGGTTTGATCATAGTTAATGTCATGAGTATGATAAGTACCATAGTCAATGACACCGGTATGATAAAATCATTTTATGACAAACCTTTCTAAATGTGCATGATATCCATGTATACAATCTTTCTAAAGGAATCTCTTACTCCTTCTAGCCTTGCTATAGAGAAGAAGATTAATCAAGCTCATACATGATTATTGCACATGGATTCCATCTCAATGTTCATGACTCTAAGTCATTTATCAAATTCAAGATTTGATATAGCATCTTGGTAGTTGACGGATTTGCTAGAATCCTTTAAGAAGAACTTATCAATGAGAGATTCCACATTTCTCAAGTCAAAGATGATTTCTACCATTAATGTGAACTGTTTGTGTTATAGCTATTATTCAAATTCAATAATTCCTTGTTAAAACTAGTGCCAACAATTGCTACATCAGGATATGTTCTTGAGCTACTTCAAGTTCCATATGAATCCCACTTGCTTTATCACTAGAAGTTTGCTTTCTGCTGACTCAACATTCAGAAGAGTAATATTTTGTGGGTCTGTTTTAAAAATCTAAATGACATTTTAGAATATTGTACAAATATGTAATTTGTTGGTGTTTGTATTAAAGATACAGTTAATAGTGATTAAGGTATAATCCCAATAGCATAAAGGAAGATAATTTCTACTGATTAGAAAGTGAACTTTATCTGGTAAGGTCTAATTCATTCTTTTATGATCACTTAAAGCTTTAGATGGTGTTGCTGGATTTATTGGTATCTATTGTTAGATTATTGTCCAAGTCCATAACTATTTTGGTATGTACTTGACCCGATTGTGAGCATGGTCCTTTTGGGTTGCCTTCACACTGGTGACTAGACAGGATGACTGTTGAGGAAAGATGCTGGTTTATTGATAAGAATAATAAATTGGGGTATAAATATGATATGTTAATATATTATATGAATAATATATTAATTTGGAATCGTATTATTAATTAGCATTTAATCAGAAATTAATTAGGAATTACTTTCGGGATTAAAGAAATTAGTTAAAAGTACATGGGTTGTTTTGTAATTATTTGATAGTTGAGACTTTGGGCTGTTGGATCACCTTTATTAAGGCTTGAATGAAAATCCTAGAAGGATCTAGGAGTTTTCGTCCAAGGGCTTAAGGAAAGGAGTCCATGGACTTGCTTAGGCCCTAAGCTAAGGGATTAGGGTTTCCACCTTGTTAGGCCTAGGATTTTGTATTGGGCCTTAGTGGGACCAATGGTTTTGCGTCTTAGTGGGCCCAATGAGCTTGGGCCTCGTGGTGTCTTTTTGGTTTGGGCTATCTTTTGGGCTTGGCTGCTTGGGGCTTTGTTGGGCTAGCTGTTAATATGTGTTTTGGATTAGGAAAAAAAATAATGGGCTTTAGGGAAAGGCCTATGTAAGGGTTTGGGCCCAATTTGGAAAATTGGGCCATAAGTGGGCTTTGGATGATTATTTGGTTTGTGGGCCTTTGGGTTGTGAGTTTAGGCCTTAGTCTTGGACCAAACTAGGTGAGGGGTAAAATGTTCTTTTTACCCATTATTTTGGATTATTGGATTTGGTTTGGAACTCAATCGCTAAATGGGTGTTATTTGTTTGATAGCGTGGGGATACCAGCGGATCAGCATTCAGAGATTTATTCGAGGGTTCAACTGTCGAGGTGAGTTTCCTCACTGGGTTTAACGGGTCTAAGGCACCAAGGCCGACCCTTGACTGGTTATGTCCGTATACTTGTTATCTGTGTGACACTTGTATGTGTTTGTATATGTATTTTTATTGGGCAGGGCTCGTTTTGCGAGTGTGGGCGGGGCCTGTATCTCATTGGGTGAGGCCCATTATATGTGTGTGGTCAGGGCCCATTATATGATATGTTTGGTAGGCGGTATCTTTGGGATCTCACTAAGCTTTGTGCTTACGGTTTTAGTTCATGTTTATGGTACTTCCAGTTCCAAGGGGAAGAGCTCGGGTTGACTGAATCACACACACCATATGGATTTTGTTTGTGGGACATACTCTGATTTTTATGATGATTGACCTATTTATTTTAATGGGTTGTATGAACAATGTTTTGGAATACTGTTTTTACTTAAATAAAAAATGAAATTTTTTGGTCATAGTTTTTGGATGTTTCAAGTTGGTATCATAGCCTTAGTTTGAGGGATTTTGGCATACTCTCAGGTATGCCTTGGCTCAAACTGAGGGTTTGGTGAAAATTTTCATAAAATAGATGTTTTATTAAAAAGGGTTTTTAATCAAAGAAAGGGGTATGATGCTTGCAATCAACCAAGCTCAAGTAAGTGGTTCCTAGAATACCAATACATGTTGTTATGATATATGATATGATGATGAGAATGGCATGCTAGATTAGGACTGAGGATCTAATCAGGATTTCATGATAGGAGAGATGCCTTTATATGCTTAATTGTATGAGCTTTAGAACTGCATGCTAGTATGAATTTCTGATAAGTGGATATAATGGCTTGATTAGTGTATGTTGGTTAGATTTTATGTTGCCTAAATGCTTCTTGCTTTATGCTTTGTGGGACTCTTATTGATGTGGATTAGCTACTAAGTGAATATGTTAAGTCACATGTTGCACAGGTTAAATAATCTCAAAGCGATGGACTTGGACCTATTGCGCAACTCTCGTTTGAGTCCAACCGTTCTAGGATTGAGTATTTTACTTAAAGGATTATCTGATATTTGTTGCATGTGACTATATTCATGAGGTAACTAGTTGACATTAATAGGAATCCTTCAGCAGCTGAGGGCAGGGTGAGGTCAGCAACCTAAGAGAGCCTACGATATGGTTCAGTGGGTTTAGTGGCGTGGTTTAGTGAGATTTTAGTGCATCAGTTTGAGATGGTGACTTATAGGATTCAGGATGATCCATGAGGAAAGTATGGATATGTGTGGAAGGTAATATTAGGCTTGTACTACTTAAAGCACAGGATCCATACTCGAATCGGGGAGAGTCATGGAGAATCTAAGAAACTTATGGGAGGAGGATTTTTTTTTTGATTATGTAATGATCTTTGGCATGTCGTATTTCAGTTTGGTGATGAGCACTCGGGGAGGAGGCTCAGGTTCTGATTTCAACTCAGGTGCAAGTATTGAGCTGATTAGCCAGCAGATGTGGGAGTTCATCTTGTCGAAGATTACCCATGGTATTTTGGAATAGACTCTTGTGATCTTTGGTTCAGTCAAGGATGGGATTTTGGAGCTATTGGATAGTTGTCTCGGGGCCTTCCGAGCCGAGATTGTAGCAGGGCAATTGGGGTCTCATCTGGAGCCCAAAGCTTGTGGATCCCTAGAAACCTTCAGGAAGGAGGATCCTATTGTTAGCTTTTGTAATTTGGGATCAGAGGTGAGTTGCGCACCATGTCTTTTGGAGAGTCAATCGCATGATTGGATTGCCGTGGAGGTTTCATGAGCCCTACATGAAGAGTTACCTGACATCATTGGGCGTGTCACTGATGGAGTGGTCGCCAGGTTCGAGGGTCGGGCCTCATTTATTCAAGCAGTTGACGGGTTGGTTGGGGTAACCCAGGAGTAGGAGATTAGTTTAGACATGCATCTGGGGAACAGGAAGCAGACTACTGGTTTGGCTCGACGATTTGAGCAGTTGGACGCTGCTATAGCTGGTGTTAGAGACCCGAGGGGTCGAGATGGTTGCACGAGCGATGAAGGGAAACATGGGGATGCGTGCAATAAGTCAAAGTGCGGTTGGTGTGGATGGAAGGGTCATAACTGCCAAGAATGTAGATTAGAAGTAGATTTATGCCATCATTGTCATCAGCTTGATCATTTTAGGGAAAATTTGCCCCGCTTAGTGGGTGGGGAACTCAGGTTTCATCGCAGGTACTTCAGCATGAAATGGGATTCGGGGTTTCTTTAGACGATATTGCAGGTATGTTATCTTTTGCCTTCTTTGGTTGTTATTCGTGTTTATAATGCTTGGGATTTTGTATCATTTTTGGGTAAGCATTATTTTTGGTTTATTTAAATGTTTATGTTTGGGTTATATCTTCAAGAAGTGTTATATGCCATTTGCATGCCATGAATCGTTAATGGGTTAGTGAGGGGTTGTATAGTTGTTATTCTCATTCTTGGTTGAGATTGGTTCAATGGTATTGTGTGAAAGTTCTCTAGTATCTTCAGGATTCAGTGGTTTTGGCAATTGTGCTTGGTGGGCTCTTGAGGGTGCCAAGGGAAGTGGTCTAATGCTGAGGTTTTGGTCTGAGCATCTATTTAGAGGGCTTCAAAATTTGAGTGTTGTATCATTAAAGCTTATAGGGTTATCAATTTTGCTGGGATTTTGGGGAATGTTTATTGTGGTCTTTTGGGGATGTGCGGTCTTTTGAGTTTGGCTAATAATGGATCACTAGCATTGGTAAACGCAGGTTGTTAGTAGTTCGATCATTAGAGGGTAAGATGGATTGGAAATCCTTCAAATCTCCTGTGTTGTAAGAGCTTAGTTGAATCAAAGTGGGGGAGAACTGTTCAGGTATTCAGGAACAGAAGTAGACATGAAACTAGGATAAGTTTCGCATCCCCATCAGGGAGGAAGGCGACCCAAGTGGCATTCTGGATTGAATGTGAGTTGGGATTTCAGGAAACTTCCCAACAGTTGGTTAACGTGTTATTGGTGATGGTTAGCAGGTTTTTGATGGATCCAGGTTAGGGATTCCAGTCATGTCTCGAGTTCAGTTTGGGTTCTTGGTCGAATGCGTGTTTGACTCTTGGTGTGTTTGGATTGATAGATGAGTGGTAAGGCCATGGGTGGTGGTTATGTCAAAATGGAAGTGTTGTAAGACTACGGGGTGGCCCGTAGCATTCACTAGTGGACATTTAGTGTGGGAGTGTTGTAAGACTGCGAGGTGGCCCGTAGCATTCACCAGTCCTTGTGCATCAGTGAGAGTGTGGCTAATCTATGATTTGGTCATGGATTTCTTTTGATGGTTTAGATTAGGGTGGGTCAGTTCGCTAGGCTGTGGGAGGGCCACAACATGTTGGGAATCAAGAATTGCAAGTTGTTGGAGACCGGGTATGATATAAGACTACAACTGGTTTTGTAGCATTCAGTTTATCATTGGGTTTGTTGGCAAGATGGTTTGGGTGGTTATTGCTAGTTGAAGCTTTCTTTCGGAAGTCGCATGGGGTGACTGTGTGGGTGTCTTTTGGCTCAAAACCAGGTAGGAGTTTAGTATTTCAGATAGTTGGCAGACAAGTTAGGACCATAGAGGTCTCAGATGCTTTTGGAAAACAACTAGGAAGCAATGGTGTTTCGGGCAGTATTAGTGATTTGGGATTTGGGTGTTTGGAGTAGCTTGTTGTTTGGGAAATGCTAGTAATTTGCAGTTAGATTAAATAATCTCAAAGTAATAGATTTGGCCTTGTTGTGCAGCTCTCATTTAAGTCTACTTATTGTAGCGATAAATCTTCTACTAGAAGGATTATCTGAGCCTTCTGTCAAGTATAAGTGTTCTGCAGCTGTTTATGGTTAGTGACTTTGTTCCCATTGGTAGCATCAAGACAATTAGGGTTGGAAGTGTTTTGTTTAGTCTATTATTCGATGAGGAATTGGTATGGTAATGATTTAGCATGGGCAGTCTGTCGGGGAGTCAGACCAATGTACGATTTCAGGTCTCAGAAAGGTAGAAGTGGTTTTTTGTATGGGCTAAGGATTTGTTCTTCTTCGGATTGGAAGTTTCTATTTGGTTGGGTTCGATTGTCTTAAGAAGGTTGTTTTATGCTCAGGATTTTCGGTTGCGGTCCTCAGAATGTTTGGTATGATATGAGTGTTAATAAGGAGTAATTTCAAGGATGAAATCTAATTTAAACGGGGTCGAGTTGTAACACTCGGTTTCAGATTGCTTCATTATTCGGGGTTATGGCCCAATCATCAATTATAATGAGGTTTAGGGCCTTAGGGAAGAAAGGATTTAGCCCTTTTTATATGTTAGGTGCTATAGTTTAAATGATACGAGTGTGCGATGGCGATAAACAGCCCAAGGGAATGATCATAATATGTTAGTTGAGCCTTTATGAATTTGGATTTATGTTCAGGAAGTTTTAAGGCAAAGGTGAGTTGCCAAAAGTGTAGGGCTTCTCGTCACCTTTATGTGGATAAAAAGTTCGTAAGAAACGGACCTAATACGAGGAAGTTATGGCTGTTTGAATAATTGGTAGATATGGCCCTTAGTGGAAAAGATTTGCAAGTTGGTCCCATGTATGCAAGAAGGGAAGGCGCGTGTTTATCCACGTACACCCAACGTAAGCTGGCAGAGTGCCAACCCCTAATTTCTAGGGCTTATGCACTATTTAAACATCCTTATGAGCCCAAGGTTCTCTCATTTCTTAGCCTTCACTGACCTTAGAGCCTCATTTCGAACACTAATTCCCTTGGTTGTGTATTCTTGAGCTTGGAAGTGATTTTGAAGGGTTCTTGGTGTCGTTTCAAGGAAGTGGATCTTGGTGTGCCCTTGGGGTTGTCGATCCAGAACCTTCAAACTATTAGGAAGCTTCAGGAGGTAAAAAGTTCTTATCTTGACTTCTTCTTATGTTATTTAAGTTTAGGGTAAGATTAGGAGCTTTTATGGTGTATTAAGTTCTCCTTCTGAGTTTGAGCCACTCCAGGAGCTTGGAGTGATAGATCTTGTGTCTTCTGATGCTGTTAGTTCATAAAAATGCTTTCTTGATGCTTAAGAATGGACCATGCATGTCTTAAGGTGCTTAATATGGGTCTTAATGGTTATATTTGGAAGTTGGGTCCCATTAAGATATGCAAACTGATAAAGTTGCCAACTTTATCAATTAAGAACTTATATTGAAGGTTTTCTGAGGTTTGGATGTAAAGGGCTTAAAGGATTAAGTCATAGTTTAAGTTTTAGAAGAGCTCCATTTACGCCCCACGTAACATGCAAGTACACCCTACGTATGTACAGCTGTGGACTTTTGGGCTTGTTCATGTTTTGGGCTTTAAGACTTGGGTTGTGCTTTATGTGTTGGGTTTATTGGATAGAGTAATCTCTTAGTCTTGGACCCTTTTTTAGGCTTTCCTTGTTGGGCCTAGGATTTTGTATTGGGCCTTAGTGGGCCCAATGAGCTTGGGCCTCGTGGTGTCTTTTTGGTTTGGGCTATCTTTTGGGCTTGGCTGCTTGGGGCTTTGTTGGGCTAGCTGTTAATATGTGTTTTGGATTAAGAAAAAAAATAATGGGCTTTAGGGAAAGGCCTATGTAAGGGTTTGGGCCCAATTTGGAAAATTGGGCCATAAGTGGGCTTTGGATGATTATTTGGTTTGTGGGCCTTTGGATTGTGAGTTTAGGCCTTAGTCTCGGACCAAACTAGGCGAGGGGTAAAATGTTCTTTTTACCCCTTATTTTGGATTATTGGATTTGGTTTGGAGCCCAATTGCTAATTGGGTGTTATTTGTTTAATAGCACGGAGATTCTAGCGAATCAACGGTCAGAGATTTATTCGATGCTTCAACTGTCGAGGTGAGTTTCCTCACTGGGTTTAGCAGGTCTAAGGTACCAAGGCCGATCCTTGATTGGTATGTTGATATACTTGTTGTTTGTTTGATACTTCTATGTGCTTGTATGTGTATGTTTATTGGGCGGGGTCCGTTATGCGAGTGTAGGCGGGGCCTGGTATGCGAGTTTGGGCGGGGCCCGTATATCATTGGGCAAGGCCCATTATATGATATGTTTGGTATGCGGTATATTGGGGAACTCACTAAGCTTTGTGCTTACGGTTTTAGTTCATGTTTTAGGCACTTCCAGTTCCAAGGGGAAGAGCTCGGGTTGACTGCATCGCACACACCATATGGATTCTGTTTATGGGACATACTCTGATTTTTTATGATGATTGACATATTTATTTTATTGGGTTGTATAAACAATGTTTTGGAATACTGTTTTTATTTAAATTAAAAATGAAAATTTTGGGTTATAGTTTTTGGATGTTTCAAGGATCCAAGTTGCAAAACGAATAAATGGTTAGTTATCCTTTATCCCATCCATTTGAATTCAACCTGATAGATATTGATTATCAATTATATCTAACTATATAATTTCTAGATTTATGGGATCTAACTATATAATTTCTAGATTTATGGGATCACTAATAACAATTTTGATTAGACATGTTTGATCTCATTTATGCCTCGGAACACGCTTGCATATGCTTTATCACAAAAGATTTTCGACCAAATCATCTAATTTGAAAAACTTGTGTAATCGACCTATAACTTCGTTGTAGAAATCACAAATACACCCCGACCATCAATAAATAACACTAAGTGGTTAGGTGACGTTTATCCCACTAGTGCATACAAGAGATGTGCGAGTGTTCTTCAAAAAAGATTGCATAGATTTAAGGTTTGTAAAGGGTCTTTGATGTTTTTATAATTATAGTTAAAAAGCATATTATATCATGGTTATTGCATGCATTCAATAAACCATGGTATCCTTTAAAAAATCTTATTTTATTAAAAAAATCACATTTTAACAATGTTCTTTTATAAAACTTGGTTTTATAACATTGACACGATCAAATTTTAATAGCTAGTATTAGGTCGATGTATGAGCGCTTTAGAACATTTGCAAACCTTTTAATAAAACTTCATTTTATAAAATAAGTTTTGGAGTTTGATAAGTTTCCAAATCTCTATTCTAAACTTATATAATTTTAATCCAAAAAGTGTACCGGTTACCAGTTTTAACGATAAAACTTGTTTTATTTTCAAAACTATTTTATTAAAACAAAACTCCTTTGTAATGTTTATTTATGTTCGATTTTTTTTTGCATTTGAAAAACTAATTTATCAACCATAACATAATAATAAAACAACACAAACATGCATAACAATTGTAACATATGTGCATAGACCAAGCCATAAACTAGTAATATTTTTGTGAGCCATCACAAAAATATTAAGTCCATTCCTAAAGGGACATAAGAGACCTTCATCTTGTGTAATCTTCATGTTCTCCCATGTAACGTCCCAAAGTGAGACCCGAAAATTTCATTTTTTTCAATTAATAAAACCAGTGATCTGAAAACATCATGATAAGAATCCATGTAAAACAAATGTGTCAATCATTACATCATTTCATAGTATATTAAGAAGATGTAGAACGAGGTTGTGTGTGCTCTACAATCATCATAAAACCTTCCTTTTGAATACAGAAGTACCTAAAACATAAACTGAAATCCGTAAGCACAAAACTTAGTGAGTTTCCCAAGATATCACATACATACAACCACATAATATTATGCGACATACATATAGTTGCCATGGGTTGTCCCATGCTCTTTACCTGGAATGCCATGGGCTCCCCCATAGTCTGATATGTAGGGCCATGGGCTCCCCTAATGGTCTTTACCAGGCATGCGATGGGCTCCTCCCATGGTCTGATATCCAAGTGCCATTGGCTACCCCCATGGTCTTTCATGTAAGTATCACAAAGACATTTAGCATTCTACATAACAAGTAATAGGTCAACATTTGTGCATTCAACCCATGGATATAGTGAGACGACTCACCTCACACTACCGAGCCAAACAGAAAATCCCTGGCTGGTGGCTGACAGATCCCCGAATTATCAAAGTCAAAACAACACCCAATCAACTATTGGGTTCCAATCCATAACCTTAAATCCATACTTGGGGTAAAAAGACCACTTTACCCCTAACCAAGCTTGGTCCAAGACTAAGGCCCAAACTCACAATCTGAAAGGCCAAAAGGCCGATTAATCAACCAAGGCCCAAATATGGCCCAAATTTACAAATTGGGCCCAAACCCCTTACATGGGCCTTACCCTAAAGCCCAACCATTCTTCCTAGTCCAAAACACTTGTACTCGGATGGCCCGTTAAAAACCCAACACCCAAGCCCAAAAGAAAGCCCAAACTGCAAAATCTCATCTAACTGAGCACGCCCCGCATACTCAGTGGATACACTAAGCATATGCCCAAGAAACCCAGTATGCCCTGCGTAATGACCCTGCCCACAAACAACCTAGAAAACGTCTTAATCATTTAAGAAAAGATGTCCAAAACCTCATAATAGCTAAATATAATTGAGATGATCGATCCATAAAGTCTAAGGATTTAAACCTTTGCATGGCTGAATGAATCCTAACACCAAAGATGAACTCCAAGGGTCAAAATCACTCCAAAATGTCTTAAAAATTCTTAATACCTTAAGAAGTTAGTCCAAACTTCCAGATCCGATTCAAAGGGACTTTTTATGTCATAAAGTTCCTGACTTTATGATTTAGCATACTTAATGGAACCCAAATCAAAACCCTAAGTCCCAAGCTTCACCAAAAGACTACCAAATTGTGCATGGAAGGTTTATACTCATCAAGATCCAAACTTTATGACTCCATAACCCCAACAAAGGCCAAATATGAAGCTCAAAGGTTGTGAAGTAACTTCCACTCATAAGAACCATCACAAAGGGACCAAAATCATAACAAAGTGCTACCTAGCTAGATCTACAAGAAAGCGTTATCAAGGTTGAGACTTTATACCTCCAGAAGTTAGATCTAGTGAACAAAGCCTGGATCCTAAAGTTCCAAGTCAAGCAATGAATCTTCAAGAAGATCCTTCTTCCTCCTCAAGCACCAAAAACACACATAAATCACTTTGAAGCTCAAGAATCACTCAAATGGAGGCTAAGGGTCGATTTATTGGGTTTAGAGGGATGGAGGCTGAAGATATTAGGGTTAGGTTATGAGATAAGGAGCTTAAATAGGGTCCAAGACCATACAATAGGGTTTGGGTCTGATTGGAGTACGCCCAACATACATATGGTACGCCCAACGTACATATGGTACGCCCAACGTACTCCATAGAGCATGTACGACCTTCCTGGTCAGTATGTCCATCATATGCCAAGGTACGCCCTGCATACTAACCTTTTCACTAGTACGCCCCGCGTACCCGACTAAACCTTAAAACCACCAAACTTCCGAAGGCCATAAGTTTTTCCTTATAAGTCTGTTTCCGGCGATCCTTATATCCACAGAAAGGTTACGATAAGCCCTAAACTTCTATCAACTCATACCAACATTAAGACCTTTCGAACAAAAATCCAATTTCCACAAAAGCCTGAACTGGCACTTTACCGAAATACCCCTAGGCTCCAAAACACGAACCTAACACCCGAATCACTTCAATTACATCACTGGCACCCAGTGCTCTAAAAGGCACGCCATGGCGTGAGGCGTGGCTTCGCTGTTATGAAAAGACTCATAACGTTGCTGTTAGGCGTGACGCGTGGCAAGACGTGATATGGCGCGCCATGGCGGGTTATGGCGTGTTATGGCGCTTGTTTTTTCGTTTGAGACACAGTTTTTTGCTCTTTGTTATGTCTTTTCTAATCGGAGATACAAGTATTGTGGTTTTTTGTTAACTTTTTGTTATTAGTTATTGATCTAGTACTTCTAAAAAGTAGTTAAATTTAATACAAATTTGTATTTATGTGGTAATATAATTTTAAATTAATACAAAATCGCCACCTTACATCACGCCTTGGAAAACGCCATGGCTCGCCATGGCTCGTTAATCTTGAGGCTTGGCCTCGCCGCCACGCCACGCCTCACGCCATTTAGAACCTTGCTGGCACCCAAATGGGCCTGGATCTCACCTATTCAAAGGACCTAAGCCTTATGATGACCTGTCTTCTGGCCGCAACCTCAAATTAAGAATTGATTCGGAATAGGGTGTTACAAATCTACCCCACTTAAATTAGATTTCATCCGGCATGCTAGACAACCCAAGCAACACGGCCACAACCCCGAGCATACCCCAACCTTCCCCAAGGCAACCGAAACTAGCCCTGGCATGGATCTCCACCCCAAATATGAATGAATCCTTTATTCTCCTTAAAATAATCCCTTACAACATAAACACATCCACTTAATCTGGAATTTGAAGTCTCGAGATGGTCTGACTCCGTGACAAACCCTCCATACTGAACCATTGCTAAATCCATTCCACTTATCCCCCAATTGACTACTCATCTTCTGATAACTTGAGGTCCTTACTAGAAAACATAATCACATACAAATCTTTGTTGCAGGACACTTATACTTGACAGAAGGCTTGTATAATCCTTCAAGTAGAAGACTCATCCCTGTAACGGTTAGACTTATACGAGAGTTGCACAACCGGGTCAAATGTTTTACTATGAGATTATTTAACCCAAACTGCAAGTGAACTAATCATACTCTCCGAATATCAAATGATTCCACACTCAGGTTCCAAATCAATAATTCTGCCATGACTTATCTTGATGCCTTTCACAACTAGAACTAATCCAAGACACAATCACCATGACTTGATCCTCCATCAAAACTGAATCCATTCTTACCATTGAACCCTTTGATTGATTCCCTCGGCATATAGATACCCCAACTCTTATCCCACTAAAATGAAAATCTAGCACATAAACACTTGCGAACCCGACTCAAGATCTCTACCTAAACCAACCCGATCCTCAATACATAACCCGAGATCCACAAATCTGCACTTGCATTTCACCCAAGACCTTCTGATTCGCGACAACCCCTCACTAAAATGAGATATAACGGTTCCCAAACCATCGCCGAGACTACCAGTCTCGCACATGGTCCAACCACTGGGTTCCCAAGAATCTAAATAACAAGGTTACCCAACCTATAAACCCTGTTGTGCCACACACTGACCACCCATTAAGTCCTACCACTCAAGATCCAAAATATTGACCAAATGGTCCCTACCAGGTCCCACCTGTATTACCATCATCACACGGGCCTGCCTATGGGTCTCACTGATATTTGCATAATTAGTCATATATTTAGCATACATTTTTATTCATTTTTAGCTAATTATGTGTATAATGTGGACAAAAGGTACTTAATAATGTTTAAATTTTGTTTTCAGTTTAAAAGACATGCTTGGAAGTGGAAGGGAACAAGGAGAAGCAATTAGAGACCAAAGAATGAAGAATGAGGGACAAAAGCATGGCTACTCGGCGAGTCTGCGAGCTTACTCGGCGAGTACACTAGAATATTCCAGAAGATAAGTCAAGACTCTTGGTATAAGACGGATAAAAAGCATTTACTCGGCGATTTGGGTTTGCTACTCGCCGAGTACACCCTGTTTTGTGATAATTATAAATACCAAACCATTATCCGAATGGAGAAGACTTCTGGCGTTTTTGGAGCTTCACCTACGATTGAAGAATCCTTGGGAGAGCTGAGAAACCCTAACCTTCAATCCTTTGAAGAATCAAGGCAATTTAGGTTAATCATTCCACTTTACCTTAGGAATTGAGCATGTTTAGCTTAGTTGAATTTGTTTTTGAGTTTGTTTTTGCTATGACTATGAACTAAATTCGTTTTGTTTTTGTTGGGGAAGACCAAGTTACTCCTATGGTTTAATTATACTTTTTGATTGATTGTTATTTGGTGATTTTATTAAATTAAGTTTGTTAAAGAACCTTATGCATTAATGACAACTATTTTCTGTTAATTGGAAGGCAATTAAGCTGCATGCACATCTCTTAGTTGTTAACCTCATATGTTATGTGAACACTTCATCATATGCTTAGGAATAATGAATATGAAACTAGGATTAATTAGAGAATGGGTAAATTAATGTGTGAGCTTGTTTGAGAAACCAACAAACAAGAGGTTAATTGAAACACCAACTTGATTAACCAATTACAAATCTTATTTAAGCCAAACAATTGAACTAGGGAATTAATTAGTTTAAATAATTGGCCACTGCTTGAATTGATTAATTGTCTAAGGGTTAGGAGTAATGAACATGAACCTAACCTCTATAGTTGGTAACCAATAATAATTGATCTATCATTTAAATAACCATAGGAGTGAATTGGTTGAACCTAATAGAAACCCTTTATTAAATTTGGTGAATTTGTCATTTGCTTAAATTGTGTAGTTAGTTAAGTGCTTAAGTGCTGTGTTTAAGTTTCTAGTCTTGTAAAACTAGAGAAAAACCCTTTTACTTTTATTACTTGCTTAGTTAAAATTAGTTATTAGTTTAATTTCCGTTCCCTGAGTTCGACACCCTACTTATCCAACTATACCACTAAAAGACAGGTTCACTGCCTTTGTGTGCTTAATTTATTAACTAAAAGTAGGATTAAAACTAGCTCATTTGACACACATCACTCAACCATCTAGATCTATGCAGGCCCAACTCTGCCTCGGACCCTAATGGTCCTCAACCTAGAACAGAGAAATACTCCTCGACAATCCTGACCGGCGTGCCCAAGGCACGAACTGATATCCCTTTTACGCTCATGACCACCTCCAATAATGGTCTACCTCAAACTGGTGAATGCTACGATCCCATCGTAGTCTTACAACACTTATAACCAACCGTGGACTTACCAAATCGTAACCATCACAAGTCCACACATCCTGAGCCGAAACCTGCATCCAACTGCATCCCGTCAGATGTTCAGGACATACTTCGAATTTCGAAGCCCTCAACATGGAATTAACCACAAGTCTTCTATGCATAATAGAGGAGACGCCAACCAAGGGTTGGAAGTTTCATGAATTACCACTTACAGAACCTCAATCTAAACGGCCACTCAGGTCATCTCTCCTCCTAGCCAGGATGTGAAACTTGCCCTAGTTCCAAAACCTTCCTAACTCTCAGAAATCTTGACCGATTCTCCCCCACTAGGATTTTACAAAGATCTTTCTTCTCTTAAATATTGATGGATTTCCCAACCCATTCACCTCATATAGCATGAATCGCCTATAACCTACACTATTCAATACTAGCGTTCCATTGCTAGCCAAACTCCATGATCGCCCAACTCTTGAAATCCTGAAGAATACTCTTGAAATCTTAACCATTCTAATATTCCAAATCACCTCCGAAGATACCAAACCAATTACTGAGTTCTTATGATGGCGACTAAAACTATAACCCTTGCCCTGAACTGACGAATCTTTATCCCAACCTACATTCTCAAAGAATCATTGAATTATAACCGACTACAACCCATGAAAATATAAAACTCCCTTGACACTTCCAATGACCAACAACTCATGCATCTGACACTACCATCTTCCTGCTACTGCTCCTATCCTAGAAACAACAGTGCTTAAACCTAAAAGTTCTTCCTTGGCAACCACCGATCATACTAGAACAAATAATAAAACAACTGAACCTAGAAATCAATGGAGAACTAACCCGCTAACCCTGACCAAAGATCCTCCAAAAAATACCCCTGAATTGATCCCGGCAAAACTTGGAACAACAATTGAACACGCTGAAACCCACTCAACAAGATACGACCCACTACTGATTCATTGAAGACTTTCAGCAAGTGGAAAGGCATATCACAATCCTTGATAATATAACACAATACAAATACTAATAACAACCGGAGAGAAATAAAAGATAACATACCCGCAATATCACTTGCTGGAGCACTAGCCTCCCCTACCTGACATTGCAATGACTGAATCCTTTCCTCTGGGGCTCCTGCGCTACCCTCGAGACCATCAGAGATCCTTAAAATAGCCGGAGTAGTTGCAGTCACTGCTCCTCCCCTCCTCATTGGACAGACGACCCTCTTGTGGCCCATTTGGTTGCAGTGAAAACATAACAGGTTTGCCCCTGATGACAATCCCTGCTTTCATGACCAACCATGCCACACTTGTAGCAACCCATACCATTGGAACGAAAAACTCAATCGTTCAGTTTCCAGCATGTGCTGCACTGACCCCGACCTTGTTGGACCCTCAATCATTGATCCGAAGTCTTGGGTCTCTTCCCGGGACCCTCTCCTGCATGCACCTGATCTGGGCCCTCTTCCCCAGGTGCTCTAAATCGATCTCCTACTCACAAAAAGATAGAGTGCAAGCTCCAACGATAACCATAACCTCAGCACGGATCGCGCCTAAGCGCTCATCCAAGATATCCAGAATCCCTTCCTTAACTGAATGAAAGATCACATGAGTCTATTTCAAAATACCACAGGTAATCTCTGCTGTCATGACCACTGATGAAAATCCATGTTGTCATGACCAACCATGCCACACTTGTAGCAACCCATACCCTTGGAACGACAAACTCCATCGTGCAGTTTCCCGCATGTGTTGCACTGACCCCGACCTTGCTGGCCCCTCAATCGTTGATCCGAAGTCTTGGGTCTCTTCCTGGGACCCTCTGATGCATGCACCTGATCTGGCCCCCTCTTCCCTAAGT
Source organism: Lactuca sativa (assembly GCF_002870075.4). NCBI lineage: Eukaryota > Viridiplantae > Streptophyta > Magnoliopsida > Asterales > Asteraceae > Lactuca > Lactuca sativa. The sequence continues at coordinate 51,975,143 of NC_056631.2, forward strand.
GCTCTAAATTGATTTCCTGCTCACAAAAAGATAGAGTGCAAGATCCAACAATAGCCATAACCTCAGCACGGATCGCGCCTAAGTGCTAATCCAATATCTCTAGAATCCCCTCATTAACTGAACCAAAGATCATAGGAGTCTGTTCCAAAATATCACAGGTAATCTCCGACGAGATGAACTTCCGCATTTGTTTGCTAATTGACTCAGCACCTGCAACTGAGCCAGAACCAAAACTTAAACCTCCTCCCTAAGCGCTTGACACCATACTGAAAAAAACAAGCAAAAGATCATAACATACCCAATAATCCTCCTCCCACAAGCTCCCTAGATTCTCCAAGACCCTCCCCGATTCAAGTATGGATCTTGTGCTTCTAGTAGTATGGTCCCAATACTACCTTACACACCTATCAACACTTTCCTTAAGAGTCATCCTGAATCTCTAAGTCACCTTCTCACCTGATGCACTAAATACTCACTAACAAACGTAACAAAATCCACTGACGCAATCCATAGGCTTTCCTAGGTTCCCAACCTCACCCTTCCATCAACTGCTGAACTCCTCATAATGTTTGTTGGCTACTTCGTGAACACAATCACATGTTCACTTAATAGCTAACTCACATCACTTAAGAGTCCCACAAAACATGAAGCAAGTAGCATACAAGCAGTAACACTCCAATCCAGAGAACAATCACGAGCATCCAATCCCATGCACTACCACTCATGCTAGGAACTTCCACCCTCACGTTTGGTTGCTTTATGCATGCAAATTGTACACAAAACAGAAAATAAGGCCAACACAATTATTCTAGGGCTATATGATCCTAAATGTATATAATTTTTAAAGCATACACATAGAAATTACTGATACCAATAACCATTCCCAACCCAACATAGCATCCAATGCTCTCAAGGATACAAAGCATCACATATCATGCCAATCTATCGCTGACTAATCATTACTAGCATGCAGTTCTACCAACTCACACAATAGACATACAGAGGCATATCTCCTAGCATTCTATCATGGAAAAACAAAGCAGATCCCTAGCCCTAACTAGCATGCGATTCACAGATTCAAAGACCAAATCATAACAAACAACATGTATGGGTATTCTGGGGAAACTTACTTGATCTCGGTCGATTGCACTCATCACACCCGTTTTATCTTTACAAAATGCTTTCTTAGAAATTTCTTTCCTTTTTCAAAAATCTTTTTAAAACTTGTTTTCCTTTTTAAGAAAATTCATTAACTCCTCCGTTTGAGTTTAGTCACACTCGAGAGTGTGCCCGATTCCCTCAAACCAAGGCTCTAATACCAACTTGTAACATCCTTAAAATAAGTCCCCAAAATTAATTTTTTTTTTCAATTAATAAAACCAGTGATCCGAAAACATTATCATAAGAATCCAAGTAAAACAAATGTGTCAGTCATTATATCATATCAGAGTATTTAAGAAGATGCAGAACGAGGTGGTGTGTGCTCTTTAATCATCCCGAGCCCTTCCTTTTGAAAACCATAAGCACAAAGCTTAGTGAGTTTCCCAAGATTTTACATACATACAACCACAAAAATGAGACATACATATAATTGTCATGGGATGCCCCATGGTCTTTACCTAGAATGCCATGGGCTCCCTTAGAGTCTGATATCCAGGTGTCATGGGGTCCCCGATGGTCTTTACCTGGAATGCCATGGGCTCCCCCCATTATCTGATATGCAAGTGTCATGGACTTCCCCCATTGTGTTTCTTGCAAGTATCACAGTGACCTTTAGAATTCCACATAACAAGTAATGGGCCGATATTGGTGCCTTCAACCCATAGATATAGTGAGAAGACTCACCTCACACTGCCGAGTCAAATATAAAATCGATGGCTGGTGGCTTATATATTCCCGAACTATCAAAGTCAAAACAACACCCAATCAGCAATTGGGCTCCAGTCCATAACCTTAAAATCCATACTTGGGGTAAAAAGACCATTTTACCCCTAACCTAGCTTGGTCCAAGACAAAGGCCCAAACACACAATCTGAAGGCCTAAAGGCCAATTAATCAATGAAAGCCCAAATATGGCCAAATTTTCCATATTGGGCCCAAACCCCTTACATGGGCCTGACTCGAAATCCCAACCATTCTTCCTAGTCCAAAACACTTGTACTCAGATAGCCCATTAATAACCCAACAACGAAGCCCAAAAGAAAGAGCAAATTGCAAAATCTCATCTGACTGAGTACGCCCTGCGTACTCAATGGGTACGCTAAGCGTACGCCTAAGAAACCCAGTACGCCCCGCGTACTAAACTTGCCCACAACCAACCTAGAAAATGTCTTAATCCTTTAATACAAGATGTCCAAAACCTGATAATAGCTAAATATAAGTGACTTGATCCATAAAGTCGAAGGCTATAAACCTTTGCATGGCTTAATGAAGCCCAACGTACTCGTGTAAGTGCTCCGGAGTCCGTCACCCTCCTTACGCCTTCGCATGAGAGCACATATCGTAGCCTTGATGCGTCCGAGCTGATCCATTTCGTATGCCCAATGATAAAGTCTGCGAGGCAGTACGCCCCGCGTACCGGAGATTTACACCCAGCATAATGCGAAACCTCAGGTACTATAAATAGAAAGCGAGCTTCTCTGAATTTTGTTTAGAATTTTGACTCTATTTCACCCCTACTCTCTCTCAAATTACCCTAACACCCCCCGAAGCCTAGGAAACATCCCCGAAAACCGAAGCAAGTCCCGACGCACTGAAGACCCAAGAAAATAATATTTTCAAGTGGAAACTCTGCCCGCGCAAGGTCTGGATTTCAACTAAAATCCTTGGTTTCGCCAAAGAAAGTCATTTTTAGAGGTGAAGTGCTGCCCAAATTATCATTTTATCATTCAGTTATTTCAGGGTGAGTTCAATATAGGGACAATTGTACGTTTTGTGTTATATGTGCAATGTGTTTTCCCGTGTTATTATGATACTGAGCTATACCTTTGACCACGAAGTGAATGATTAAGCATCACTTGGGTATTGGTATGTATCCTTTGACCATTAAGTGAATGATTAAGCATCACTTTGGCATTGACAGAAGGCTAGGTAGGGCTGAAAGACTGTAAAATACTAGCCATATGATAATTCGAAATTGTGTTTTCTATGTCAATTGGGCTGAAGTCTTATTGATCTATATCACACTACTAGAAAAAAGGCCTTTTACGACGCGCAAAACACGACGCTCTTTGATTTATGTTACGCATTAGAGAGCGACATTAAAAAAGTGTCATCTCTTCAAAAATTTTAAGGATTTAGGTCGCGCATTACTGAGTGCCCTTAAATTAGTGTCTCATGTAAAAATATAAAAAACACGGAGGGCACCTATAATAAAATGGGCATCCTCTACAAATGTCGCTTTATAATTTTAATAAACGTGCGTTCTGGGACTCCTTGATAGGTAAGGGGGGAAACTAAATCCCCCAAAATTTTGAACACCCGCTTCCTCTTCCTCTCTACTCTCTACACCCGCCAAAATCGACTTCATTCTCTCCCTTCTTTCTCTCTGCAAACCCCTTCCTCTCCGATCGACTTTCACTTCCTTCTATGTGCAAACCCTAATCAAACATAACACATTTGAAATAGTAATATCTTCTTTCACAAAATAGAAGATTGATCGAAGAATGATTTTCTTTTGATGAATCGGACATCACCAACAACAATAGCTTCCATCACAATTTGTGTTTGCTTTCAGACTCCACCGTTACAACATCGCACCACAACACCAGCCCTGAGCCACCACCACACTGCCTTCGCAACAGCCCAGAACCACCACTATACCACCACTGTTGCCTATTTCATCTGCGTAGTAGGCCTATTTCAAAGGTAATTCTTCCTTTTTCAACCATAGTTACCTGTTTCATGTCCTACTGGTCCTTCTTTTTGGACGATTTTTTGTGCCTTTTTACCCTCTCTCATATATTTTCATGGAATTGTTAATATTTTATGATATAAGTACCTGATTTTTTTATGCACACTAGGTGTTTGACTAAATGTTTGAACCAAAAGGGGATTTTCCAAAGATTAATGAACAAGGTTCAAAGCAACCTACCACAGTGACAACCTCACAGGTAAATAAAAATTTATGTATTCCTATTAGATTCAATTTACTAATATTATACATACACATGAGTAGTAATCAGCCAATTGTATTTTGATAATGATAAAAAAAATCAATTTAGTGTTTAGGAGTTGGAATTTAATTTATGTAATAGGAATTGAATCTCATTTACTTACAATTTCTAAACTGATTTGATGCCCTTTACTATCTCAATATGAGAATCCAGCAATACGGTCACAACTGTGATCTGTTACTGTAGAGTTGCTAACTAAAACCTGTGTCCAAACCACTACTAGAAAAACAGCCTTTTACGACGCTCATTGCGCGTCGTAAAAGGCTCAGACGACGCGCAAATGCGCGTCAAGGAAGGCCCTGTCATAAAGAGAGACGACGCGCTTTTGTGCGTCGTCTATAGACGACGCGCATTTACGACGCTCATTTACGACGCGCAATTACGACGCGCGTTTACGACACGCAATGCGTATCAAGGAAGGCCCTGTCATAAAGGAAGACGACACCCATTCGCGTGTCGTAACCTTACGACGCACGTGTTAATGACATGCAATGCGTATCAAGAAAACCCCTGTCAAGAAAGGCCATGTCATAAATGAAGATGACACACATTTTTGCGTATCGTAAATTTAAATATTTAAAAAAATATATATTTATATATTTATTAATTTTTAAATTAAATTTGCATTTAATGTGTCATAATAGAAATAAAATACCATATACAAAAAAATACAATCCATTGAATAAACTTTAATGTCATACAATTCTATTTCTTACAATATATAAATTTGCATTCATTTAATCTACTCTATGTTTCATACTAACAATTGAAATGAAGAATACAACACTTGCATTTTCAGCATCTTATCTCTTTCGGCTTGAGCTTTCTTTTCCACTTCTAACTCGAGAGCTATTCGCTTTCATCAACCCTGTAAACACAACACAAATACAAAAGGATAATTACATCAAATGCTATCCAACTTCTTCATTCTTTAAAAACAAGTGTTGCACAACATAACTTACCCTTGTTTTATCACGAATAACAAACATCAAAGTTGTTTTATGTGGACTAAATAGTCGCAACAAAATTATAAAACTTACCAAAATTACCAAAATTCCCCCGAGAGATTTATACTAAACAAAATTATAAAACTTACCAACGCTTTATCCGACATCATTTTTCGCATCGAGTATGCCAGCCTGCAATTATGAGCAACATGATTTATATTTTATTAATCAAAAACTCATTTAAAAGAAATGGATTAATAATTATAAGAAAAGGTTCAACTTACGTTAATGTAACAGCTAATGGAAGTCCTAGAACCGCAACAACAACAATCGTGACCTAAAGATTCATCAAATTAGAAGAAGGGCAAAAAACGAAACTTAATAAAAATACATGAAGTAAACACTAATTGCTAAATACATACTGCAATAGTGAAAATATTGATTGCTCCATCTGCCACCTTACACCCCGACATTAAAATTGGTGATTTATGATCTTTATGAACCTGTTACATTTATAAAAATAAAAAATTTCTTTATATACCCTAAAAAAATTTCAGAAAAAACACAAGGCAACAAAATTTTATAAAAACTTACAATTTTACTCTCGCCAATCATACTTGATTCATCAACTGAAAGTGAGTGACCAGAAATCAAAACCCCATCAGCTGGTACCTGGTTTATAGAAGAAGGTTAAACAAGGGCAAAAATGGATATAATTAAAATGTGGTAATAAATAGAAATGAGAAATATATTACTTGGTCCCTGATTTTAAGAGTTATGACATCACCCACAACGATATCAAAGATTGAAATCTCCACCCTCCTTCCACCTCTTATAAAACAAGAAAGGTTCCAAGTCAGACCTTGAAAGCATATCCCTCTAGTGACTTAGAGGGCTTGACCTGGTCAACAACTTTTGATTTTGATGTCTTGGATCCATTTCTAATACGAAAAGTTTCTATGAGTTTGGGCGAAGAAACAATGGCCCTATCCCTATGGCTATCATCATCCACCTTCACAGGCTTTGTAGCATAAGATGCATGTCTACTACTGGTTTCCGGAGCTTTTGGTGATGCACTTATTTCCCTAGATTTGGATGTGGGAAATCCTACTCTTGTTATTGGAAACATCATTCGAAGAAGACAAGCTATCATCTTTAAGAACTAAAGCACGATGAGAAGGAGAATTTTTAGATTCCCTGAACTTGGAAGTATCATCTTTAAGCACTAAATCCTACTCTTGTTGATTTCTTGACTGTATGCTTCATACTTGCTATGTTCTTTCTTCAACTGCAAACAGAAAAGAAATCTCCAGTTATTGAAACCAGAATCCATGAATCTACTTAATATTATTACAAGTATAAACATGGAACATGTGATGCAACTAATTCATCCATCTAGTAAGGCATTACCAACCACATAGTCCTCTCATCAATTTACTATAATAATATGATATCTTATGTGAAATACCTTTTTTTAACCTGACCTGGTTATCCTCAATAACATATTAATTAATAGTAAGTCAACATTCAACTATTATTTTAATTACTGAAGTGAAAGAGCTCACTGACATGCTGGAATTCAGAAGCCCAACCCCCAGCACCAATTTGTCATTCAAAGGATTAAGGATAAAGCCCAAACATTCAGGTCCCCACCGTATTGTTGGGAAAATTCATCATCCCAGCTTTGCACGGGGCCCCATGACTTGCGACTCCCCCAATACTGATCCAGATCTGCGTATCTACCAGGCATGTGCTCCCTAGCCAACCCCCCATGATTATCAATCTCTAAAGAAGATAACAGAACATTCACCTGAACAGGTATTTGTTAACTTAATTTTCATGGTTTATATAACAAGTGCTCGAGGTTCATTTCTAATTTCGTCTTTAATAGCCCTGCCAAATATTTTAATCTGAATACTTAATTACCAAGCAACCTTTCACATTACAGAAAATGTGAAAGATATATACAGAGAGAGAAAGAGAGAGAGAGAGAGATAAACATGTATCAAGGGTGAAGGGGTAGTTTAGACATTTACCAGATGGGACCATACGCGTCGATTGAGTCAATATAATTCATCACAGAACAAAAATGAGTTGACTCGGTTTGCTGAAGAGCTGCAGTTGTGTGTTCCAACATTCCCTTTTAAAATGATGCATCAACAGAAGCCTCCATAAATGACTTATTTGATCAAACAACCTGAAGATATTTTAAGAAATGAAATGTTATAAAGGAAGAGATGGATGTAAGATACAACAATGAACAGATGGTTGAAAGTATATAGAAGCAAAAAAGTTAAAAAATTATGAGGAAATATTAAAACTCTTAGCTACTGAAGCTATACCACATCACATGATGTATTAAAAGTTGCATTTATCCTATACTTAATACAAAGGAAATTGACGGTGCAGCAGGCAAAAAGGCTTATTTTTTGTGGTTTCCTTTTTGGCTCACCATGAAATTTTTTACTAACATTCTAAGTATTGTAGTAATTTTTTTTTATAAATTTTGGGTTTATAAGCTTGAACTTGTTTTTTACATCTAAATTTAGTTTGAAATTTTTTAACAAGTGGGTATCCGAAACCGGAACCGGTTTCGGCGGTTCCGGGGGCACATGGGATCGGTTTTAGAAGTGAATCGAGCAAGCCCAAAATCAACAATCTGAATAAATTAAGTTAAAAATGATAATTTCACTAAAACATATATTATTATTATACAAGCAGTTTCTACCTTTGGCTCAAAATTGATATTCAGAAGTATATTTAATTCGCAGACTTGATATCACGATGAATGATCTTAGGTTGACCTGCAATTTAAATTGACCAAATATCTTAAACCAAAATCTATGCTCAAAATACTTTTATAAAGAAACAAAGAAAGAATACACATGGTCCTCATGCAAATATGCTAATCCTTTTGCAGATCCTAAAGCAATCTTCATCCTCATTTCCCAATTCAAAGGCCCATGTTCCTTTCCTGCCATGTCAAACTTTCCAGATATAACAACCTTTTAAAGCTTCATACATTTTCCAATTTAGACTTTTGAATTTTGGAAAAATAAATATCATATTTCTTTTTCTGTAATTCACAAAACATAGGGTCTGTGGAAGTCTAAATGAGTCAAGAAACTTGTGTTTTGTATATTATCCTATGAAAAACTTTCAGGAGGATTATTGTTCGTAATAAATTATTTAAAAACATTAATTTTTTTCATACTCTAGACGATTTTCATACTCTAATACCTATGTAATGCTAAAAAATGGGGGAGAAATAACAATTACCTGAAGATAACAATGTGGGCCACATGGGACATCTTCATTTGTAATGTTCTAGGTAACTGGTTTACAAAAAATTCATAGTCCAAAATCTATGTTTTTAAGAGGCGAATCTTTATGTATATAAAAAAAAAAGTTTTCAGGTCTAAGATCACGATGTGTTACTCCCAAAGAATGAAAAGCTTCAATCAAACCAACAATTTTTATTTTTATTTTTTTTTATAAAGATCAATTTCTTTTCTTTCTAAACGGTGCCCTTTTATGGTAATCCTATCAAAGAACTCAACTTTAGCACAAAGTTCCATCACCAAATGATCTACAACAGAATCTTCATAAGCTCCTTGAATTGAAACCACCAATATGAACGTGATATTGATTGGAAGAATATTCATAATCCTACTACACACATATAAATAGTCAATAATATGAGCTACCAGATGTCTGTGCTATCCACTTCCTTTTTCACTAAAGTGGTGTGTAGGCATTTAAACAAACAGTTGGTCTGCAACTGCAAATCTACCAAATTAGAGAAAACACTTATACTAATCAAACCATACGATGTTGATAGAAAAGTTACAACAAGATACCGATTAGGGCTCTTTATCAAAAATAAAAAATCAACTCACCTTTAAGGGAACGTTGGTGGCATACGATGTTGATAGAAAAGATGAATGAAAGGGGTATATTTGGGAAGAACTATAAGATCTCTTCTGGTAGGGAGGCGATGAACATATGAAACGAGCCCTAACAAATCCAGAGCACCGCGTGGTAATAATGGAGCACAGTAGCCGACAACACTTATATGTTTCTTTGTATGTCAAATCAATGTAGGGTTTAGGGTTTGAGAGTGAAAAACCAGTCAATCGTGTGAAGATTGAAGAGTGAAGTCAAATTAAGGATAAATTGTACCGGGTTTTAGGGGAGAAGTCGAACCAATTGGTCTTCTTCAGAACCATTACAGGTTGCATTTTTCCGATGAAGTTGTTTTTGAAGATGAACGTGAGATGATGGAGCGTCAATAGAGAAAATCGGTAGGGTTTCGGGAGATTTTAGAAGAGAATCAGTACAAGTTATTTACGGAGGGAGGAAGACGAAGGGCGGGACTTAAAAAATTTGGGGTATTTCATTTCCCCGCTTAAAACGCGTGTTTCATTAAAAAATTATAAAGCGACACACTTAGATGACACACACTTTATGAAAGGCTCCTTCCGCATTTTCATTTTTTTTCTTTTCTAACACTTATTTTAGGGCACGCACAAATACGTGTCCTCTATCCTTCATATTTTGCAAAACTGACATTATTTTTTAGAGCACGCACAAATGCGTGTCCTCTATTAGCACGTGTCATTGTTTGCGCGTCATTAAAGGGCTATTTTCTAGTAGTGAACTCTAGAAGGTCACACACACAATGTTTTTGATGTATGTTTCCATCCCGAGCTTCCAATAATAATGATAGGTTCAGAAGATGGTACTGTCCGTATATGGCATTCAACCACTTACAGGTGAGCTCTTGTTTTTTTACCTTTAAGGGTGTGTTTGTTTTGTAGATTCTAAAAGAATTGGAATGCTAGATTCCATTCCATGGTGTGTTTGGTTTCCAAATGGATGGAATTCAATTTTTGTTGGATTCCTTCAAATTCCATGTTTGATGGATGGAAGGAATTCAATTTCTTTCTTCATTTCCTATCAAAAGACCAAAATACCCTCGTTATACATATGTTAAAAATGTAAACTTTTTGACTTTATGCCACTCTTTTTTTTTTTATTCTGACTTGAGAACACCTTGAACTATGGACTTGAAAGGGTTTGGGCTGTTGGATACATGAAAGGTTCACGTCGGTAAGTTTGTATAGCACTTTTTGTTTTTTGTTTTGTGGGTCTTGAATCTTGATGCTTCTTCATTCATCTGGATTTATTTTAATTACTGTTTTTACAGGATTGTTATTGGTTATGATGAAGGAACCATAATGGTGAAAATTAGACGTGAAGAGCCTGTAGCCAGCATGGACAATAGTGGAAAAATTATATGGGCTAAACATAATGAAATTCAAACTATTAACATCAAGAGTGTGGGAGCTGATCATGAGGTTTGGACTTTAAAGCCCATATACATGTTATGTTATGTTAACAATGAAATGGGAAAAAAATCTATTTTTTATTCAGGTTTCTGATGGAGAGAGGCTGCCTTTAGCAGTTAAAGAACTGGGAACATGTGATCTTTATCCACAAGTGAGTTATGCTTGTTCCTACCTTCCTTTAAACTGAAAATAGTCAACCATATGGACTTTGACTTTTCTATTTTTCCACAGAGCTTGAAGCACAACCCAAATAGGAGGTATGTTGTTGTCTGTGGTGATGGTGAATACATCATATACACAGCTTTGGCATGAAGTACTGGTTGGTAAAAAATTCGTGGGGTGCTAGAAAGTATCACCCGAAAAACGATGGGCCAAAGGTAATATTTGTTGTTATATTGACTATTTTGCCCTTATTGTTTTTTATGGATCTGATTTATTTTTTTTACAATTACAGGTTTCGTTTTTTAGTGATGATGAAGAGACTACCAGCACACCAAAAGCAGATGCTCTTTTTATTCCAAGGGAGAATCCAAGAGCTCTGGTTATTCGCCCTCTTAAACAATGGCCTGGCAAATCATCTGCTGAAAAATTAAAAAACACATCCTCTCCAGCACAAACAAACGGTAACTAATTTTCTGCTGCTACCTTAAAAATAAAAATAATATTTTTTTATCTCATTTTTTTTATTTGAGTTCAGGTGATTACACTGGGTTTGCTTCTTCCCCTCCTTTAAATGGTCGTTCTACGGAAAACGGTAACAGTAAGATCATTTCTTTTACTGCAATTTGAATATTTGGAACTCAATTCCATACTAATATCAAAATCTTTGATTACAGGAAACCATTCTGAAAATGGAACCCTAAAGGAACAAACACCAATCAAAACCCCCCAAAAACAAAACGGAGGATGTGATGGTGGCGAGATGGAAGATGGCTTTGAGTTTATCGTTAAAAACAAAGGCATCAACACCGAGGTGGCTTATCCATATCAGGTAACATATGGAACCTGCAACACCAAGGAAGAAGCTGTCCATGCTGCCACCATTACTGGGTATGAAAAAGTGCCAGCCAACAGTGAATCCGCATTGTTACAGGCAGTCGCTAATCAACCCGTATCAGTTGCCATTGATGCCAGTGGCATGGGTTTCCAGTTCTATTCAGGTGGCGTGTTTACTGGGGATTTTGGAACTGATCTTGACCATGGTGTTACAAGCTTGTTGAATCAAATGGAGTTATATGTGGTTGTGTATATACTTGCAATCTTAGGCTTGGATAGTCTACAAGGAATCATGCTGGATCAAGGCAGCTGTATTGATACCTGTTGTACTTTTTGCAGGAAGGTAATTAAACTTTATTATTATTATTATTACTATTAATTACAAGTGTAACATGTTTTAAGTAAATTTTCATTCCTTCTTCAGCCCTATTACAAATGATACGTGGCTCTGCAGTTCTTTAAGTTGTCACCAGAAGAATCATCAAAGGATTCATTATATCTTTTGAGGGACATGTCCAATAACGATAACAAAAACTAAAATCAAGTAAAAATGTTTGCTAAAATGCTTGTAATTTTATTATATATTTGGCTTATATAGGGATGCCATGGGATACAAAAGGGGACATTTTGTTTTAATTGCAAAAATAATCATTTCTGCACTAGGCTACTTGATGCTGGGAACTTTTATTTATGTGCTTATCGTTGATGGATCTACATTCAATGCCAATGTATTATCAAGGTACCATTTAAAATTTCCCTTTTATTTAATTTATGTAAAAAAGTGTAATAGTAAATGCTCATACATAGTTGTAAATGCTCACATGTGCATGATAGCAACAACAACCGATTTCTATTTTTGTATTGTCATTGTAGCAGTAAGTCTTTGTTTATTATATACTTTCCAACTATAGTGAAAAGGAGATTTTTCGACTTTTGTTATAACAATAATGTTTGATTGCTTCTTTTGATCAGGTGTGGATTGCATATAAGGAATCAAGGTGGATAAGTGCTTTCTTTTGGATACTTTCACTTCTATCTTTTTGGAGGGTAAGCATATATAGAAACTAGCTCACTTTCCTTTTTTCACTCTCTTAAGTATATAACTATATATGGGATGCTGTTTGGATTTACAACTGAAGGAATCATGGTATATTTCCAGGACCCTGAAATCATTTACATTGTCTTATTTTCTCAAAATATTAATTGTTTATGTTGCTTCCAAATACAAGGTATGAAAAGCTGCAACGGTGGGATGATGCCCTTAAAGCATACACTGCAAAATCTGCTCAAGCAACAAGTCAACGTCTTATCTTTGATGCTACACTAGGTATTATTCAAATATACCATGCCATGGTGTTATAGTATTTATATAATTATCATTTCAAGGTAATTAATTAAAATATTTGTTCATTCTTATGACGAATGAGGAGTCAGTGACATATGGGTATATATTATATAATCAAAACACTATAATTATAAATATTTATTTTTTTTACTATAAATAAATTATTTGAGTTAAAATGGCATGAATGATTTTAGGTAAATGGGGATGGTAATTCTGAAAATGGCTCCCATATATGTGAACAATATCCATTTTCAGTAAATGAGAAGGTTGTTATTTTTATTTATTTCACTTTTGTTTTCTATGTGAAGATATACTGACAAAAAATACATTACATGACATGATATGTTGGTTGAGTAGCTTTACGTGTTCTAATGGGTGGTGTTAGATGGAATTGTGATGATGTACTCTCTAGTTTATATGATCAAAGATTGTCATTGTGAATATCATTGTTGATAGCTTTACAGATAATATTTACCATTTGTATGCGGGTATTCTTGTCATTTTGTTTGTCATTGTTGATATTAGGTAATTCATATTGTAGTGTATTTATTCCAAATCCCAAATTCTTTGGATGGAGAAAAGGGTAATTTCGTCTTTTACAACTAACATTCCAAGTTTGATTCTTCTAATAATTGTATTAACATATTAATTTTTTGACTTTTATTTGATCAGGTCACAAGAATTATCGGAGCAGGGGTTCAATATTAGTCTTAAAGAAGTATGAAAGGCAAGATTCAACTCTACTTAGTTGGAATTTTATGTTTATCATCTTTGTGTATATCTTTTTAGTTTGTATAGCATTACATTGCATAAGGTGTCCCTTAATATCAATTTAGTATTATGTTATATAGTTAGAAAAAACCTCTTAATAACAATGTACAATTAGATCCCCTTAATATAAATGTATTACAATTTTTTGACATGATGTTTTTGGTATATATTTGTTTACATATGGAACGATTATTTGTATGACATTAAATTTATGCAATGGATTCTATTTTTGTATATGATATTTTATTATATATTATCTATTATTAAAAATTAAATACAAATTTAATTTGAAAATAAGCAAATCTATAAATAATATTTTTTTAAACATTTAAAATTATGATACGCAAAAATGTGTGTCATCTTCATTTATGACATGGCCTTTCTTGACAGGGGCTTCCTTGATACGCATTGCGTGTCATAAACACGCGCGTCATAAGGTTACGACACGCAAATGCGTGTCGTCTTCCTTTATGACAGGGCCTTCCTTGATACGCATTGCGTGTCATAACCGCGCGTCGTAAATGCGCGTCATAAATGCGCGTCGTAAATGCGCGTCGTCTATAGACGACACGCAAAAGCACGTTGTCTCTCTTTATGACAGGGCCTTCCTTGACACGCATTTGCGCGTCGTCTGAGCGTTTTACGACGCGCAATGAGCGTCGTAAAAGGCCTTTTTTCTAGTAGTGTCATGTTGAAATTGTTATATCTCACTGATTGTAAATCTTTGAATCATATTATTCGTTGTATGGAAAGCCTATCATATGATACTCATCTGCCTTTATTGTTTTTTGTCCCTCTTTGCTTTTGTCATCTTGATATATATATATATATATATATATATATATATATATATATATATATATATATATATATATATATATATATATATATATAACGTTATATTGTAACTGTTATTGAACTCACTAAGCGTCACCCGCTTATCCCTCTCAGTGTTTACTTATTGCAGGTGATAAGCATCCAATATAGTTATGTATTGTTAGAAGATGTAGAATAGATAATATTTTAGCTTTCGTATTTTGTGTATAAATTCCTGGGAAATTATGTAATATATAAAACTTTGTAAAAACCTCGTTAGTCGGTTTGTACCCAGTCTTTTGTAACAAAACCATATATGTAAAATATGTTTATGAATATGAATGTAGCATGTTTGGAGTAATAATGTTAATTATGAAAGGGGTCTTTCATATTGGCCTTTTCACTAGAATGATCCGCGTACCCTTTGTGTACGCCCAGCGTACCCGGCCAAACCTTAAAACCACCAAACATCCGAAGGCCATAAATTTTTCATTATAAGTTCGTTTCCGGTGATCCTTATATCCACGGAAAGATAATGAGAAACCCTACACTTCTATCAACTCATACCATCCTTAAGACCTTTTGAACAAAAATCTAATTTCCAGAAAAGCCTGAAATGACACTTTACCAAAATACCCTTAGGCTCCAAATCACGAACCGAACACCCTGATCACTTGAATTACATCACGCGCACCCAAATGGGCCTAGATCTCACCTATTCAAAGGCCTTAAGCCTTATGATGACCGATCTTTGGCCGCAACCTCGAATTAGGAATCGATTCGGAACAGGATGTTACATCCCACTTGCTTCAACTCTTTGTAGCAAGTTTATAAAAATAATTTTATGAAGTTTAAGAAACTTAAACAAAATCATCTTTATAAACTTTTGATCTTCAAAATGTCCTTCATCTTCTTTCTTGTTACATTTTTATAAAAATAAATGTTTTCTAAAACTAATCTATTATTTACAAAAATTAACAAATGAAAACTATCTATTTAATTATTACATACCATATGAATAAATAAATAATCACAACCATTTTGATAAATCAACACATTCAACAAGACAAAGTTCCATGGCTATTTTATGCACATCATACACATTTATATACTCTAAAATATATAAAACAACTCTTCGTTTTCTAAGACAACTTTTATGACTATAAAGATGCATGTAAACTTTTCGTCAAAAAATAACAATTATAAACATTTTAAAGTTTTCATAGAAAAGAAAAATATGTATGGATTTTTCTTGCAAATAGAAAACTATCCATGTTTTCCAAAAACAAAAACTTCTTCAACTTAACAAACAATCTAACTGATCTAGCTAAAATGGGTTTGATACCAGTTGTTGGGTTTTTATTAAAAAATTGTTTCAAAAACATAAACAATGCAATTGAAGACTTAAGATTTGAACAACAATAAAACTAGTTTTATTCCCACCAATGATCATTTTGCAAGACTTAGAAAGATTAAAACAACCATAGAAGAGAAAGCATATCAACCTTTGAAGACTTTGATCCTCATGGGAGGTTGGAAGTTGATGAAGATGGTAGTAAGCTCTAAATTAAAAGCTCTCTAGAAGTATCCACCAATCAAGAGTAGAACCATCAAAATATGCTAGTGTACACTTGTATTAGTTGTTGATAAGCCTTAGAAATATATACCAAATATAAGTTCTAAGGTTAAGCAACCAACGAACATAAATCTAGCACCAGTTTTCAAGAGAATGGAGGTGAAAGAGATGCATTAACTTCAAAATTTTGGCAGCCACTTCGGAGCACTTTGATCTCGGTTTTGGAGGTTCAATAGAAGAAGAAATGCAAGCCAAAAAACTAGACATTCAACCTTTGAAAGTCTCTCATTTATATTACATCTCATGTAGACAAAAGGATAGACAATAAAAGCAAAAGGTACTAAGGCCTTCTTAAGAGTATGGGAAACATATTAAACAACACAAAAGTAATCCCTAGGGTACCCTAGCTATTTCAAACATGATGGTCAAAAAAGAAGGCATGGTGTGTCCATTAATATAATCCCATGACTAGATATTATGTGATATATATACCAACTTTATATAAAAGACTTATATTTTATATGAGTGGTGATCATCTTGTTGATCTCACCATCAGTCCATCCTGGCCTTTTCATGCCGCCAACTCCTGATCCTAAACCTCTAGTGAACGCCATACTGAAAATGAACCAGAATACATCAGAAAAGTCACAGTTCATACTAACACGTCACTACCGGATCACTAAATCCTCGGAGTTTGTGACTTCTTTGATACGTGTATCGGTCCTGTGACGTGTATTTATCTCAAGGATCGTCATAGAACTCCCGATCACAAAGCCTAAGCAACTAGTGTTGGGTTATATATATGTTGTGTCAAATTTTCTATGTATGAATTTAGCCTTTATTAAATGGATTGGGCCTGTCCACCCACATTTATGTTGCTAGGGTTAGGTTTTAAATATTGCATGCATGTATTGTATTAGGGTTAATCGTCTTGTGATTCCCTACTTTGTCTTTAAAGAACAGTTCACGTTGAACTATTCTAAGGCATTGATTATTATTCATTCAACACAACTTCGATCATTATTCTTATTGTTTGATTTACTTTACTGTTTTGAATCTATCGATCTACAATTTATTGTTTCAATAATTGGTATCAAAGCAGGAGATTGTGTAATACATAGGCATATCTTCTGTCGAGTTCATTAGGGTTTTGAGTTTCTATTAGATCAGTTCATGTCGTCTTCATCGCTTTCATCTATTATAGACGTTAGATCTGGTTTCTTGTTAAGCCCTAAACTCGATCTTTAGTTTTTACACATCTGATTCTAAATAGGTTTTTGTGAATAATCATCATGCAACGAGAAGATCCTCACACTCTTTCATTCAATCTATCAAGCAACATCGGATCTAGTACCAAAATCCCTATTCTTTTTCCGCAAGATTATGAGGTATGGGCACTATACTTTGAGGACTACGTTCTAGGTCTTGAAGAACACGGAACCCTAATATGGGAATCAATGACCCAACAGACGTTCCCTTACACTATCACAAGGAGGGCTATTAAAACTCAATCTGAATACAATGCCCTTCTTGTTGACGTTAAAGATGTTCCCCAATATGAAAGACACAAACTGATGAGTAACATCAACGCGATGAGAATAATCAGGTTCGCTCTGCCTCCAGACACGTTTCGTTTGGTAAGTTCATGTGAGACGGAAAAAGAGATCTGGGACAGGTTAAAAGAGCTGTATTTAAGTGACGATGATTTGGACTATTCATTGCAAACATTGCTTTTGTCCAAGTTTGGAGCTTTCGTTCAGAAGTCTGATGAAAAACTTGATCAGACTTTTAATCGTTTTAATCATGTTTTGAGCAGAATGCTTAAACATAACCTCAAGCGTGAAAGGATAGAGAAAAAGGTTACTTTTATGAACGAATTAAGGCATGAAAGGAAAGCTATAGTGTCCACAGTAAAAGCTCATGAACAGTTTAAGAGTTACACTTTGGCGAAGCTGGTGGGAATTCTTAGATCACACGAAGATGAAGTAACAAAGGAAAGGAAGATTGTGTCTAGAATGGGGTCATTTGCATTGGTTGTGAAGGGTAAAAAGATAGCATAAGAAGATTCTGAGTCCGATCTATCAGATTGTAGACATACAAAAGAAGAATACACTCTAATGGTTTCAAATCCCAAAAGTTTTGCTAAAAAGAATTTTGGACGCCTCAAAAACAGGAATTGGCAAGGGAATTACAATTCAGACAAAGACAATGATGAGAGCCACAACAACTCGCAAAAGGATGAGGTGAAGAAAGAAAAAAAGCTGATGGGAGATTCCGGCTATGACTGCAACTATTGTCATGACAAGAATCATTTGGCCAAGGAGTGTATGTTGAGGAGAATGAGTGAGAAGAATGATGAAGAAGATGATGAAGCTCACTATCCTTGAAAAATAAAAGATCTTAGAAAGAAAAAGGTGATGATAATGATAAGCCTGCTTTGATTGTGTAGGAGGGTGATGATGATTTTGGACGTATTGAAGTCTAGTCAACAGATTTAGAAGATGAGGAATTTCGGAAGCCTATGCATGGTGGATGCTTCGAAGTGAAGTCTAGAGTCCCTGAGTACAAGGGAAGATGCTTGATGGATAGCGGTGATGTTTCGGAGCAGAGAGGATATGTCATTGACGGCGCGCAGGCCTCTGACAACTGTTTTTGCTGCAATACCTGCTTTGGAACAGTTCAATGAATGTGAGAGAGTCATTAGTAAGGTATAATCTATTCTACAGACTCTTAATATTCTAGTCACTCGCTACGAATCTGAATTAGATGATTTGAAATTTACTGTTTCTAGCTTTAGTGATAGCTTTAAGAACATGTTTAAGCAATTGTAACCTAACTGATCAAATCAGCAGGATAACAAACAAAAGTGAAGAGAGATGGATGTAGATAGAGGAGTTGGAGTTAGAGCTGACTATGTCTAGGGATGATGTTATTTATTTCAAAAGAGACAATTTAGCATTATTAAAACAAAGAAATATTTTATGTTTGATTGTTAGGAGGTTGTATTTTAACATTACCTAACTGCATCTTCACTGTGAAATAGGGAAAAAGATACACAAAAGGATTTTACGCTTTCTCGAATTGAAAGAGGATGAAATCGATGCAGAATGTTATAAGTGCGAATCCATAGTGTCCTCGGATGATGTTTCTGAATCTTACAAAGTTGGACATGACAAAATTGAAGCATATATTCAGTCCAAAGATCATAAAAGCATGCTAAAACAAATGTTAGATGAAAATGATAAAGAGAATATTAAATATGATAATGTATAGAAATTTCACTCTTTATGCACAAAATTGAGTTTGGAAAACACTTTCGATACTGAAAATGTCTCTGAATTTAAAGTGACATGAGTGACATCTCCGTAGAGGATGAGATTGATTGTTCGAATTTTGTACAAAATGATGATACCCCAAAGAAACAGTTGATTTCCGAAAATTCAGTTAAGTGTGTTCGTATTTGTGAAAATAAAGGTTCAAAGGTTTTAAAAGAAAAGGCAACAATTTTTACGAAAGTGCAAACTATTCGTAATCAAGCAACTTTTGGACTGAACAAAAATGAAACCTCATAATTGTTGTCCCTTGTAGACGATGATAATGCAGATGGGTGCGATGAATTCTTTTGGTCTGCTCCTATTGACAATGCAGATGATACCAAAGATCTTTCTGAAATGACCTCTTGGAAAACGAAGGGGAGATATGTCGCATAACCATTAAATTGCGTTAAATATTGAAATGATATAGCAGGACCTAGTGGCGCCAAGGATATCCCTAGTGAAACCTCTTCCGAGAAAACAACCACACCTGTTTGAAAACATAAACATAGAGCTAACATTCATAAGTCAGTTGAGGATCATATTGCTAAGAAACGTCAATTAAATGCTAGCTATCTGAAAAATATAAAAGAAAGAAAATGCTTATGGAAGAATAAGAATTACACTCAAAGTTATGTTAATCCAGAAAGATCTTCAAAACAAAATACGAATTCTTCTCCAATTCCGAAACGCTCTTCTATTTCTTTTTCAAAACCACAAGTTTCAAAGTCAAAAAGTTTTTCCAAACAACTTGTTTCAAAACCTAATGAAAAACTCAATTTTTCTCCTAAAACGAATGATTCAAAATCTATCTATGCATCAAAAGATGTTAAGGGCAAAGGAAAAGTTGTTCTGGAACATGAAATTTCATTCAAGGAATCCGAAGCATACTTGAAAAAGGAGGAAAAGAAGTTTGTGAAAAAGGTTGCCAAGCAACACATAGAATCAAAGAAAAGACAAAATCCTTTTAAAAGGAATCCCAAACATAAGAGGATTTTTGTTTTCAAAATCACGAAAGGAGAAAATTCAACTTTGATAAAGAGTTACTTGGTTGATGAAGCTATAACTTTTCCTATTCCTAAGAAAACCTCACAAGGACCCAAAGTACTTAGGGTTCCTAAATCTCTTTGAATTTTGAAAATAATTCATGACAAACAGTATGACTCGGAATGGTATATTGATAGCGGTTGTTCGCATCACATGACTGGAAGGAGAGTGGAGCTGAGGGAATTCCTATCACTGAAGGACGATGGAAAAGTGAAGTATGGAAATAATGTTGTTGGAGAAATCAAAGGATATGACATGATCAAAAATGTCAAATTCTCCATTCGGAAGGTAGCATATGTGGAAGGCTTGCAACATAACCTAATTAGTGTGTCTCAATTGATTGCAGGTACTGGTTTGAAAGCTTCATTCGATGACGCGGGATCTGAGATAATTGAGAAGAAATCTAAAATAGTACTTCTAAAGTCCAAATGAAAGGGCGAAATGTATCCTTTGAATCTCAATCCTATCAAAGGGAAGCCAACCATTTGCCTTCTTACGAAAGCATCTTTGGATGATAGTTGGATGTGGCATCGAAGGCTCTCGCATTTAAATTTCAAGGATATCAACAAACTTGTACTTGGCGCTCTTGTGTGAGGCTTGCGTCTTCTGAAGTTTGAGAAAGAACATCAATGTGCAACATGCGAACTGGGAAAGAAAAGTCGCAATAGTCATTTGACTATCATCAACACCAAAGTGATCGAGTCACTTGAATTACTACATATAGATCGTTGTGGTCCATCTTGTATCGAGAGTATTGGTTGTAACAAATACATTCTTGTAATTGTTGATGACTTTTCCAGATTCACTTGGGTTTATTTTCATAAATAGAAATCAGATACACTTCCAAGCTTAAGGACCTCATCAAGCATATCGAGCTTCAATTGCAAAAGCTAGTTCAGAACATTCGTAGTGATAATGGTTTGGTGATCAAAAACCAAGTGTTTGAAGAATTCCTGACTGAAAAAGGAGTTGCTTATAACTTCTCTTCTCCTTACACTCATCAGCAGAACGGAGTCGTTGAAAGATGGAACTAGTCTCTTTGTGAAGCTGCAAGGACGATGCCATCATTTACGAACCTTCCACTTTACTTATGGGAAGAGGCTATCGGAACTGCTTGTTTCACTCATAATCGCTCTCTCATCAATAAAATATTTTCAATCACTCCATATGAGATTCTAAATAAACTTAAACCTAATGTCAAGTTCTTTCACGTCTTTGGTTCCGGGTGTTTTATCTTCAATTCTAAAGAGCAACAAAACAAGTTCGATGTGAAGGCTGACGAAGGGATCTTTTTGGGGTACTCTCTTACTTCTAAGGCATATAGGCTTCTGGAAAAAAAAGTCAAAAAAGATAGAAGAAACCAGTTATGTCACGTTCGATGATAATTATCTGAAGAAGTATCAGAAGGTTGATTGTCAATCTGAGGAGATTTTCCCATGACAAATCCGATGACGATTCCTGTCTCAAACCTTTACAAGGAATTCATGAACCTGTTTGATGAGCTAGAAAAAGGCGATCTCTTCAGAATCAAAAGCAATAGATAATAAGGAAGATGAACCGAAGAATATCATTGACGATGCTGCTAAAGACCTTGAAAAAGAGACACAAAATCGAATGCTTATGAAGTTCCACTTCAAGCTACAAATGCACCTATTCAGGGGGAGGGTTCTACTTCAACCTCCATATCCGATTCACCTTTTCAGGGGGAGAATTCAAATCCCGAAGTCACCCTTGACATTCCATTCCACAGGAAGAATCTGATTCTGAATGTAGAGTCACATGCAAATTTCTATGGGGAGAATGAGAATGAAAATAATGACTCCGATGACATTCAAACGAAATCTGAAGATGTAAGTGCCGAACTGGACCCAACTTACGACCGAACTACCCTCCATTGACCAAATGGACCAAAGATCATCCGAAATCTCAAGTTATCGGAGCAACAACTTTTGGACTTCTCACTAGAGCTCAACAAAAAGCGAATCAAACTGCATTATTTTCAAAATGGAATTTTGCATGTTTAATTCGTTCATCTCTAAAATTGAGCCTAAAACTGTGAAGATTGCTCTTGATCATTCTGATTGGGTCCAAGCTATGTAAGAAGAGCTTAATGAGTTCGAACACAAGAAAGTATGGAGATTGATTCTAATTCCGAAGGATGTATCTGTGGTTGGATTAAAATGGGTATTCCAAAGTATGGATATGAATTCCAACTCCGAAGGATGTATCTGTCGTAAAAGGGTATTGTCAAGAGGAAGGCATAGACTATGAAGAAACTTTCGCACCAGTAGCAAGGTTGGAGTCTGTTTGTATCTTCCTGGCATATGCAGCTCACAAGAACTTTGAAGTCTATCAAATGGATGTGAAGTGTGCATTCTTAAATAGTGAACAGGAAGAAACAGTCTATGTGGAGCAACCACCAAGTTTCGTTAATGAAAATATCCAAATCATTGTTATATATTGGATAAGGTTGTGTACAGTTTGAAACAAGCACCCCGAGCATGGTATGAGACTATAACTCATTTTTTAAAGCAATCTAAGTTTAAACAAGGATCGGTTTACCCAAATTTCTTTCACAAAAAAGATGGAGACTATAACTCATTTTTTAAAGCAATCTAAGTGTAGATTAACTGGCGAATTTCGAATATTGATGTAAACTAAATTTGAAATGAGCGCAATGGGTCCTATTAACTTTTTCCTTTGATTGAATATTAGATAGAGTTCAGAGGGCATATTTATAAATCAATAAGCCTACACAAAATCTCTTCTTGTGAAATTCGGAGTGGTGGGAGACTCAAAGGTTAAGGTTCCAATAGCATTCAGAACGAAGCTCACACCATCCTTGGACAAACTAGTAGTTGATATGACTCTCTTTCGATAAATGATAGGTTCATTGGTTTGTCTAGTAGCGAGTCGTACAGGCTTTATGTTTTCTGCTTGCTATTATGCTAGGTTTCAGGCAAATCCTCGTGAACCCCATATGATTGCGGTAAAGAATATCTTGAGATACCTCAAACGAACAACGTCACTCGGAATTTGGTATCCTTCCAACTTTGGGTTCTTTGTGCAAGTCTTATCTGATGCTGATCTTGGTGGATGCGGTCTTGATCGTAAAAGTACAATTGGAGGATGTCGGTTTCTAGATGGCAAATTCGTAAGTTGGCAATCCAAGAAGCAAACATGTGTCTCATTATCTATCGTTGAAGCTGAGTATATCGCAACTACCTCATGTACTTCTCAAGTGATATGGATTCAATGTCAACTTAGAGATTACATGATAAATATGAAGAGGATCACCTTATATTGTGATTCCGGAAGTTCTATTTATATTTGCCACAACCCAGTGCAACATTCCAAGACTAAGCATATAGCACTGAGGTATCATTTCTTAAAGGATAATGTGGAGGATGGCAATGTTGAAATTCACTTTGTGAGATCTGCTGATCAACTAGCTGATATCTTTATGTAAGCCTTACCTGAACAAATCTTCAATCAAATTCTACAAGGCTTAGGAATGATCGAAGCAGATTCCGTTCCAAAAACAACATAGTAAAGTAAAGCAATGTTCTTTCTCCGAACCGCTCCGAGCCCTCAGAATGATTTGGAATCTATACTTCATGTTCCGAACCGCTCCGATCCCTTAGAATGACTCAGAATCCACTGGTCATCTAAAGGTTCATAATTTTTTGTATCCTTTTTATATTAAGTCTCTTCCGACTGATTTAGAAGTTACTGTACAATTTTGTTTTGAGTTTATTTTTCTGTTTTTATTTCTTTCAAAAAAACTCAAAAATCACAAAAACGTTTTCTTTATTTTTTAGAAAACTCCAAAATTACAAAAACATTTTCTTTATTTCTGTTTTACCTTTTTCAGAGAAACTCAAAATTACCAAAAACATTTTATTTTGTTTTTATTTTTTTGTGTGATATTTTCAACATGTATTTTAGATGCATATATATATATATATATATATATATATATATATATATATATATATATATATATATATATATATATATATATATATATATATATATATCTTCTCTTTCAAATTAGAACGTGGGGAAAGGTTTGTAATTCTGAATCCTTTGCACTAGTTAAGTGTCCCTAGAAGCATGTTGTTGCATGTTGCCCAAAGCCTCTGAAACTCTCTGTTTGAAGCCTTACTAAACTAATAACACCAATTGTTTCTTCCTAAATAGGCTATAACTTCACATAAGTCATTGAGCTACCTTACTCTTCTCAACTGAGTTAAGAGTTTATATCTTGGTCAGTCTTATATAGCAAAGGTATATTTTATTTTTGGAACCACCTCCATCATTTCTCCATACTTTTCACTTCCACAAATGTAACCGTCGAGATAACAATCACCACTGAGTTTTATGGTTACACAACATCTGGGTTGATGATCTTAAATTCGTTATCACCACAAATTGAGTGAAACCCAAAATCCAAAATCAGTTTTTGAATTGACAGTGAACAATTAATATGTTCTAGATTTTTCACCATGGAATTGACGAAATTCAACCCTCGTGGTTTGTATCTTGGAATCTAATTATTTTTGTTTTTTCGAGATCTTGATGAAATGTTCTTGACCCAAAACTTTTCTTCCCAAAAGATCCAATTTTTATTTTTCTTGAGATTTCTATATTATCCAGCCACTTAAATAATTCCAAAGCATATTTGTTATTATGACTACACTCGTCAGACAAGTAATTCTTCCTAACTTTCGTACTCATGTTGAGCTTCAGAATTTGATTGAAGCTTAATACACCGATGAAGCCTTCTCAAAAGATGCCTTTCACTATTTTTTAACAAATAGATGACCGTAATTCAATGATCTGCCACACAAGCACTTTCGAGTCTCTGTTGACTCCGAAGGAAGAGATCTTTGCCCGGGATCCATCTGCTTTTATGTCTACTTTGTCATCAAAAATTCCCACACACATATTTTGATTTATTTCTTTATCTTTGGCACACTCTTGCAAGAAAATCTATATGATTTTTCAAAAGTCTGGTCTCTTAATACCGAAGGGTTACTTTATGTTCTGAACATGGGTTATGGTGATTGGTTACTACGTGTCAGAAGATAAGATTTCAAAAGGGCGTGTTAATTTTAAAAAAGGCTGACATCACACGTGTCAGTTCAAACGTCGCATGACATGCAACAGTTGTCACACAATCTCAGGCTACTTTTACGGGATTTGGGAATATCAAAAGGCGTGATTTTCTCTCTCCACTTGTCACAGACGTATAAAAGGAAAAATCCGTTTGATTTACTTCACCATTTTCAAAATCTCTCAGGAAAAAATCCCTCTTTTCTCTCTACACTATTCATTGTCTTCTCCAACAGCGTCCATGGTCGCTTCTTCTGAAACTCGTTCTGTTGTTGAACAAACTGGTTCCACAGTGATCCTAAACATCAAACCAAACTAGAATCTAAGTCTGGATCTTGATTTTTCAAAGTATGTTGATTCTATCAAACCCATATTGAATGTCTTCGTTACTCTCCTTTGGTTCAAGCCCTAACAATGGCTGAAAGTGTACCACTGGTCCATATGTCCAAGGCATTCTCCATTCCAAACTAAAACCATAATGAAGCTTTGATTTCTTTTGAGGTCGATTCTCACAAAACCTCTATCTCCAAAACCCGATTTTGCCGGCCGCTAGGGTTTACTGCTTCCGATGATCTCATCGACCCTGAATCAATTTCTTCTTCGGCGATTCTTGAGATGTTCTATCAAATGGGATATCTTGGGAATATAACTCTACTATCAAAATTCAAGTAGCGCAACCTTCCACCCATGTGGAATGGTATTTTCACATTACTGTTGAAAAGTTTCTCTGCACCACCAAGCACTCGGAGATTTCTTGTGCCATATTCTGGTTTGTTATTGTCAAGAGGGCTATCAAACGCCTCGATATTCCAGTAACAGAGGGTTCTGTAATGGTTGTGATTCCGATTTTCCATACTTCAAATGTTATTGTCTCAGATTCATCAAAGTTCAACTACGTCGGTTCTCTTCCAAAAGCTATGTAACTCAATGTTCCAGCAGACAATATCCTTATAAACGAGTATCGAAAAAAGCCTTCCTTAGGTCCTCGTCCTATGGCCGAGATTTATGAAGGGCTCTTGAAGAAGGAAACAAGCCCAAAAAGGGAGGAAAGCGAAAGTCTAAAGCAAGACCTTCTGAACCTAGTGCTACTTTGAAGAAGAAGGTCAAGAAAGCTGCTCGAAAGCCTTGGTCTCCAAATCCAGTTCACGAAGCTTCTGAATCTCACACTCATTCAGATTCACAAGAGCGAGAAGCAGTTCGGAATGAAACAGAAGATACTACAACAGCTTTGCAACCCATGGTCTCAGAACCTATTCCTACTTAGTCTACTATGAAGGTAACATCTCCGATTCCTACTTTAGTTCCTTCACCAGATGATACCTTTCATGTTCCTTTTCCTCAACCTTCTCCAACCACTACTTCATCCCCAATCACCACTATAATTCCAATCACTATTGCTCCCTTACCACCAAAGACTTCTGTTGGTGTTTCTCAGCCACAAATTTATGTTCATCTTACCACTCCGTTCTTTAATGATTCCACCACTTCACCAAAATCCACCTTTTTCACAACGCCGATGTTGACTGTCAACGTATCTTATACGGGGGAATTTGATTTTGGTACTACAGTTAGCCCTAACAGTTCTCTAATTGCACCTTTAAGGGAAGACGATTCGGATATGATGTTTGTGATGGGTTTTAGCCATAATAACTTTCCTATGAGCGCATGCAAAACCCTAATGCTTGGATCTAGGCTTTCTACTAAACATGCTTTTGAATCCAAGACTTCTAATGACTAATTAGGTTAAATAACAACATTGAAACAGATCTAGAATCATACCTTGTTGATTAGCTTCTAGAGTCACAAGTGTCACTCCTCTAATGGCTTACAAACACCAATAGCAATAAGAATGATTTAGGAGAGAGGAGAGGGGAGGAATTCGACCAGAGTTTCCTTGCTTTTTGAGATGTGTCGAATTCCCTACACCATGGGGTCTATTTATACTTGTAGACTCCTTAAGGGTTACAACCTAAACCCTAATTGGATAATCTTCTCTTAAGGCTATCCAAATCCATTCCTAGATAACCCTTTGGACGATTTGAGCTATCCTAAAGCCTCTAGAATCCGTCCATAGCTTATCCAAATGAATTTACAGTCTAAAGCTTAACTATCAAACAATTGACAGTTTATACCCCTTTATTTAATTAATCTCTTTAAGTCACCAAATTAATTCTAATTAATTCTATGACTTATATTAATCAAATAACAATATATTATTCACTATATTATTCCCATAATATATTAATAATATTTACTCTCTCTTAATAAATCATCCTACCAAGTTGCTATGATGAAGGCAACCCAAAAGGACCATGCACAACCGGATATAGTTACAGCCTTAGACACTATTCCAACAGTCTCCCACTTGGATAAGTCTAGTAACTATACAAGTACAATTCGGTTTGCAATCGTAGCTCTCAAAGACGCTGCCAACTCTGATCTAATCAATCTTGTCCTTTAGATAAGGGAACGTATAGTCCTCTGTTAGATATCATGCTGACAATCCTATGGAATGGTTAGTCAAGCATTTAGGTTTCTCGATCTCTGATTTATTTGACATAGAACTTAATCGAACACATCAATTCAGTTTTGACCGGGCCCGACACATAAGTCAAATCAAATCATCGAGCGGCCAAGATATCGCTTTTACCTTCTTAGATAAAAATTACAGATAAACTTCGACTTATATGCATTTACTTATTCATTTACCAACTATACACAACAATACGTTTTATAACACCAAGTTACTGATGCGTTTTCATATTATCAATGTACAACCAATTAACAAATAATAAACCATATATCTAGGTTTTAAGACTATATGATATTATCGTCTCGCGATCACCTTTCATATCGTATTCCATAAGGCGATTCCATCAAGCGCGGGTTTATTCCAATGCTCAAAACTAGTTCATAAGCACTTACGAATGTTGCAGCAATCCTTTGCTATATCTAACACCATTTAGACATTCTACACACCAATTCATGACAATCTTCTTTCATATCTACTTCCAACATATGAACGATTGTGGACCATTTGAATAATTCGATTATTCCTAATAATTTCAATTATTCTGGAAGTCAAAACATGCAAAGTGAAACAATAGCTAAACAATTAACATAAGATAGTAACATTACTCATAAATAAAACTCCTTTATTTAATCATCAAATGTCAATTACATTTATCTATTACACGTTTCTAATACTATCTAATCTACACTAATATCATCCTTCAGCCCAATACTCCTATCATGCTGCAAATGCTTAACCCTACTCAGTCCCTTCGTAAGCGGATCTGCTGGGTTATCTTCTGATGATATCTTCTTCACTACGAGTTGTCCTTCTTCTACACGATGTCTGATGAAGTGATATTTTCTGTCGATATGTCTTGATCTACCATGATCCCTCGGTTCCTTGGTCAAGGCAACCGCTCCTTCGTTATCACAGAAAATCTCCATGGGCTCCTTTATGGCAGGTACGACTCCAAGATCACCGATGAAGTTCTTTAGCCATATTGCCTCCTTCGACGCTTCGCTCGCTGCAATGTACTCTGATTCGCACGTTGAATCAGCTACGGTTTCCTGCTTGGAACTCTTCCATGTCACTGCTCCTCCATTTAGGGTAAAGACCCAGCCCGACTGCGAACGGTAGTTGTCCCTGTCGGTCTGAAAACTGGCGTCACTATACCCTCGCACCTTCAAGTCATCACTCCCTCCGAGGACTAAGAACCATTCCTTCGTCCTCCGAAGGTACTTAAGGATATTCTTCACCGCAATCCAATGTGCTTTGCCAGGATTCCCTTGATATATGCTAACCATGCTCAAAGCAAAGGCTACATCAGGGCGAGTACAAGTCATAGCGTACATGATTGAGCCAACTGCGGAAGCGTATGGTACTCGGCTCATTTTTGCTATCTCAGCTTCGGTACTCGGACTTTGAGTCTTACTCAATTTGGCATTACTTTGTATCGGTAGTTCTCCCTTCTTTGAGCTTTTCATACTAAAACGTTTTAGTACCTTCTCTAAGTAAGTATTCTGACTAAGTCCAATTAGTCTCTTACTTCTTTCTCTTACTATCCTTATTCCCAAGATGTAAGAAGCCTCTCCGAGGTCCTTCATAGCGAAGCACTTCCCGAGCCAGGACTTTACCTCCTGCAGAGTCGGGATGTCGTTTCGTATGAGTAATATGTCATCGACATATAGAACGAGGAAGCTTACTATACTCCCACTGGCTTTGACATATACACAAGATTCGTCTTCGCTTCGTACAAATCCAAACTCTTTGACTTTCTCATCGAAGCAAAGATTCCATCTGCGAGACGCTTGCTTAAGTCCATAAATGGACTTCTCAAGCTTACACACTCTATCCGGATGCTTCGGATCCACAAACCCCTCTGGCTGAGCCATGTAAACATCCTCAGCCAGCTTTCCATTAAGGAAAGAGGTCTTGACATCCATTTGCCAAATCTCATAATCATGAAATGCGGCAATAGCTAGCATCACTCTAATAGATTTAATCTTCGCAACTGGTGAGAAGGTCTCATCATAGTCAACTCCGGGAGTTTGAGTAAAGCCCTTCGCAACCAATCGCGCTTTATATGTGTGCACGTTTCCATCCACGTCGGTCTTCTTCTTGAAGATCCATTTGCACCCAACGGTCTTACGTCCGGGCACATAATCAACCAAATTCCAAACTTGGTTATCATACATGGATTGGATCTCGCTATCCATTGCCTCTTTCCATTTTGCAGACTCCGGGCCTGCCATGGCTTCCTTATAGCTATTAGGTTCATCAAGATTTACTAGTGTACCATCACTAATATACGTGTCCCCTTCGGTAGTTATATGAAAACCATAAAACTGGGGTAGAACTCTAACTCTATCGGAACGTCTAAGAGGTAAGGATTCGTCAATCGGTTCAACCGGAGTTTCCTCCTCGGGTTGAGTGCCAGCGGTAGAGGTTCCTTCATCTATCGACTCTTGAATCTCTTCAAGCTCGATTTGCCTCCCACTGTCTCCTTGGCTTATGAGTTCTCGCTCTCGGAAAACTCCTCTCCTCGCAACGAAGACAACATTGTCCTTCGGTCTATAGAAGAGATATCCAAAGGATGTCTGCGGGTAGCCGATGAAAATACATCGCTCACTTCGAGGTTCAAGCTTGTCGTGAGTATCTCGTCTTACGAAAGCCTCGCAACCCCAAACCTTGATATGTGCCAACGAAGGAGCTTTCCCTGTCCACATCTCGTGAGGTGTTTTGGCAACCTTCTTAGTAGGGACTCGGTTAAGGATATGGGCGGCAGTCTCTAAGGCATACCCCCAAAAAGAGATTGGTAGCGAAGCACGACTCATCATAGAGCGAACCATATCCAATAAGGTTCGATTACGCCTTTCTGCCACACCATTCAACTGCGGTGTCCTAGGAGGCGTCAATTGTGAAACTATTCCACACTCCTTGAGATAATCGTGGAATTCAAGACTTAGGTACTCTCCTCCTCGATCGGATCGAAGCATCTTGATTTTCCTGCCCAATTGATTCTCCACTTCATTCTTGAACTCTTTGAACTTTTCAAAGGTGTCTGACTTTTGCTTGATTAAGTAGATATACCCATATCTACTATAGTCATCGGTAAAAGTCACATAGAAGCGGTTCCCATCCTTCGTGGTTGATCTAAACGGTCCACACACATCGGTATGTATTAGGTCCAATAGACCCTCGCCCCTTTCGCATGTACTCGTGAAGGGCGACTTAGTCATCTTTCCAAGCAAACAAGACTCGCATGTGTCATCTTCCCTAAGGTCGAATGACTCCAACACTCCATCCTTTTGGAGTTGGGCTATGCGTTTCTTGTTGACATGTCCAAGACGACAGTGCCACAAGGATGCTTTATCCATACTAGTGGAAGAATCAATATTCAAAACATCATTTCCTAAGTTATCAACAATCATAACGGTTTCATATATTCCATTACATGGTATAG
Source organism: Lactuca sativa (assembly GCF_002870075.4). Taxonomy (NCBI): domain Eukaryota; kingdom Viridiplantae; phylum Streptophyta; class Magnoliopsida; order Asterales; family Asteraceae; genus Lactuca; species Lactuca sativa. The sequence continues at coordinate 52,006,577 of NC_056631.2, forward strand.
CTTCAAAGTAAAAGACACCATTTAGATAAGCCAAAATAGAACCATTTTCATTATTAAAAGAAAATCTAAATCCTTGTCTATATAAACCATGAAATGAAATGATGTTTCTTGCTATTTCTAGCGAATAGCAACAATTGTTCAAATCTAAAACTAAACTATTCCTAAGCACTAAGGAATACACTCCAATCTTGGTCACAGGCGACGATCTTCTGTTCCCCATGATTAGATTGATCCTTCCTTGCTCCACATCCCTACTTCTTCTTAGTCCCTGCACATTAGAACAAATGTGGTAACCACAACCGGTATCAAGAACCCAAGAAATAGCATGATTAGAATCGTTAGATTTGATTGTATATATACCTGCGAAAGACGGCTTGATCTTTCCTTCTTTGATTGCTTGCAGGTAATCCGGGCAGCTTCTCTTCCAATGTCCTATCTTGTGGCAGTGGTGGCACTTTGCCTCCTTCGGGTTAGAGCAGGGCTTGGCGGGATCAACTTTGGTCCCACTAGAATAGGCACCATCTCGAGCTTTCACCTTGCGATAGTTCTTCGATGAAGCTTTCCTCTTCTTTCCCTTCCCTTGTCTAATAGCCAAGACAGGAGCAGCGGGCGGATTGGGAGTAGGTGCGACAGACTTGTCTTTGAAGTTGCTCTCAGCAACCCTCAAGAGACCTTGGAGCTTGCTTAGGGTGACCTCTTCTTTGTTCATGTGGTAGGTCATCCTAAATTGGTTGTACATCGGAGGCAAGGAGTGAAGCACCATGTCGATCGCCAAATCTCACCGAAGTCAACATTTAACTTGCGAAGGCGGTCGATATACCTTTGCATCTTTTGCAAGTGCACGGTAAGAGATTCTCCATGACCCATCTTTGCGGAAATCATGTTAGTGAAAATCTCGTACCTCTCTTGTCTCGCGTTTTGGTGGTACCTCTCCAATAAGTATTGATGCATCTCGTACGGGTACATGTCCTCGTAGGACTTTTGGAATTCGGAGTTCATGGTGGCGATCATGATGCAATGTACCTTCGTTGCATCTCGCTCATGAGTTTCAAAGGCGGTGATTTCGGCGGGAGTAGCAATTTCGGGGTTGATTTTCTCGAGCTTCTCATCGAGGACATACTCCTTATCCTCATAGCGAGCAATGGTGCGAATGTATCTTATCCATTCGCTAAAGTTCGTTCCATCGAAGGTGACCTTTTGGCAAAGGCTCATCAACGTGAAAGAACTAGCAGCAGCGTTGTTTGCGTTCGACATCTACAATTAGAAAAGGACAAAGATAGATTAGAATAAGAATCCCTAATTATCACCCAATAAGAAAATTAGGGCTAGGATCCAACAATAACATTTACATACTAGAAAAGGGATGTTGTAATCTAACATGCAAATAAATTGAAGGTAAGTGAATGACGATTCACTAATTCTCCATCACAAAACCTAAACTATTAGTCCTAAGTGTTTTTGAGAATTCCTAGGTTCGGATGAGATTCATTGAAAACATTCAATGGCATGTTTAAATCTCGATATGCCCCTCTCGTTTGTGACTGGGATGCCGAGGATCACAAAGCGGGTGTGAATTACCATGCAAATTCACATGGTGCCTTCATTGTAACAATCACCTATTCGATGTGCCGGTAAACCACACACGCTCCATCGAACTATGATAAACAATGAATCACCCTTTGCCACCTTCGCTTAGAACCAATTAGTGTGCCGGTAAACCACACACGCTCCACTAACATCTTAGCAAGGTGCAAAGTGTAATTTCATGGGATTGCATCAATTCACTTTTCCTAAAGTAACTAGGATTGGGAATTTTAAAAATATGTGTAGTTACTTTATATTTCTTATTATACTTTTAATGAGAGGATGAGGTTGCCCTATCCTACCCGTTCGGCTAACGACCCTCCACCAATCAAGCAAGCGGTAGGTGTGAGTTTACACCTATTAAGCGCCATTTTATAGGCCGCAACCTTATACCCACCTTATAGATTGGCTTCGTGAATGAGGCCTACTAACGGTAAGACTAGCATTTAGTTATACATATATATTATTCTAGTAATATCATATTAGTATAGGGTTGTATTTTAAAACTTTTAAAAATCTAGGGTTTGATATTTAAGTTGTCTAAATTAAAACTTTTAATCACAAAAGTAAATTTCAAAACAATAGGGTAGGTTTTAAACATTTAAAACATGGAGGATTAAATAACAAATAATTCCAATTAACAATTAATATCCTAATTATCTATATTTGATTTATTCAAGATTTCTTTTAAGATAATTACCAAAATAATCAAAATAATTAATTAATTATCATATAAGGAAATTAAATATTTAATTAGTTGATAATTACCTTTAACTAGATCAAGATAATAGTTATATTTATCAGAAAAACGAATTAATATTGATCTAATTAGTTTATGGCAAGTTAAGATAAGATAAACACAAAGAAATCCCGAATCTGGCCATTTCTGACGCCTGGACTCGCCGAGTGCACAAAGGGACTCGCCGAGTCAGGCCTACTCGCCGAGTGCACTTTAAGACTCGCCGAGTCCATGACTCAGAAACCAAAAATCGAATTTTGCAGGTTTGTTTCAGTTAATCAAGCAACAATTCACAGAAAACCAAGCTAGGCTCTGATACCACTGATGGGTTTTAGCCATAAGAACTTTCCTATGAGCGCATGCAAAACCCTAATGCTTGGATCTAGGCTTTCTACTAAACATGCTTTTGAATCCAAGACTTCTAATGACTAATTAGGTTAAATAACAACATTGAAACAGATCTAGAATCATACCTTTGAGTTCCTTGTTGATCTTGAGGTCTTGGAGCTTCTAGAGTCACAAGTGTCACTCCTCTAATGGCTTACAAACACCAATAGCAATAAGAATGATTTAGGAGAGAGGAGAGGGGAGGAATTCGACCAGAGTTTCCTTGCTTTTTGAGATGTGTCGAATTCCCTACACCATGGGGTCTATTTATACTTGTAGACTCCTTAAGGGTTACAACCTAAACCCTAATTGGATAATCTTCTCTTAAGGCTATCCAAATCCATTCCTAGATAACCCTTTGGACGATTTGAGCTATCCTAAAGCCTCTAGAATCCGTCCATAGCTTATCCAAATGAATTTACAGTCTAAAGCTTAACTATCAAACAATTGACAGTTTATACCCCTTTATTTAATTAATCTCTTTAAGTCACCAAATTAATTCTAATTAATTCTATGACTTATATTAATCAAATAACAATATATTATTCACTATATTATTCCCATAATATATTAATAATATTTACTCTCTCTTAATAAATCATCCTACCAAGTTGCTATGATGAAGGCAACCCAAAAGGACCATGCACAACCGGATATAGTTACAGCCTTAGACACTATTCCAACAGTTTGATCATGATCATGATGATCTTCAGGACTTTGTTTTAAGCCTTTTCACTGTTCATCCAGCCAGTGATGACGATGAGGCCCCTGTAAAGAAAGGGTAGTTTAAGACACTTAATGAGAAATTATATTATCTATTGGAGTCTTCCAAATCTTCGTCCAATACCGAGTACTCTCTTGAGTCACATAAAGCCCTCATCGGGACGCTAACAAAGGAGCATGCCAATAATCTTGCTGATTCGAAAACAACTGTTGAAAATTCCAAGAAAATAGTTCGTGAAACGACCGGAAAAGTCGCCAAATTACTTTCTAATGTTACCAAGTTCGTGGACGAATTCAGGAACTCTTCAGATCGGAATATTGAAGTTGCAAACAAAGCTGTTGTAGGTCTTGAAACTACCATTTAGAATGAAAAAACAGCTCTTTCTAAGGTTCAATCTGATCTCAAGGTTGACAATACTGATTTGAGTGCCTCGATTGTTTCCAAGATTGAGAAGCTGCAGGAGGATCTTGCTGCAGAAAATGATCTTATGGTTAAACTTGCAGTAAAGACTGAGAAGGCCAAAACTTTGTCTCTCAAGCTCAACTATACCACCCGTCGAGTTGATGAACTGGAAAATGAACGAGAAATTGTCAAAATCTGCATTTCCAAAGTAAATCAATTTTTGAGAGGACTTGTTGACACTCGTAATTCCATTCTAACTACTTCGGTTTTCCAATACCTCACAGTTAAACTCCAACCTGTTTTTGTTATTTTAAATTAAATTGAGGGTGTTTCGAGAAGCAGTGCTATTCTGAAACAAGGGGAGAACCGATGATAGAAAAAGAACGAGGCTAAAGTTACAGAAGCCACTCCCACTGATGAACGTGAAGATAAACTAAAGATAGATCTGAAGGTTAATAAAGCTTCAAGATCTAACGGGAAAGAAAAATTGGTGGATGATGATGAGGAGGAGGAAGTACTCTCGGAAAGGGAAAAGTTGGTTCGTAAGAAAAGAGATAAGGAACTTGATAATATTTTACGATACACAAGGGGGTTAGACACCAAAGAAGCTGAAGAGAGACTTGTGAAAGTAACTCATGAAACTCAGAAAACTATTTTACCTCCTTTGTCGTTTGAAAGAATTCAGAAAGAAGAAATAGGTGACCCGGAAGTTCTCTGGTTACAACCTGCGGTATCTTTTGACTTGAACAACACAGCTAACTCGCAAATTGATTTTCATTTCATTCTGGAAGATTTCTTATTCTGAGTGTTCGAGCATATTGAGAAAACACCTCTTTAGGACTATGATGTGAATAACATTCTCTTCTCGTTCTATCTCAAGCACGGTCAGCCTCAGTACGAGACATGGAGTCTTCAGAAGCTCGTAGCTGTAAAAGTTTTTGCCCCTTTTTCCTGTTGAATACTTCACTAACATCAAGTTTAAAGGCTACAGGGGAGAAAGTCATGTTGAAGTTTATTGCACTCTTGCTGATATGCCATTCTTAAATTCGAATGACTAGATTTCCATGTTTCGGATTTTATCCAAGGATGAAGCGAAGTATGAGCCTATCGTCTCACATGTTAAAAGAATGTTGATCTGTTATATTCACGAGGTTGCTAAACTGGATGTTGAGATAGTTGATGTATTATAGAATAAGCTTGTTGTGGATCCAAAGGAAGAAATGAAGGCTTTTCAGAAAAGGAAACTTAATAAAATCAATAAATTTTATTGGAGCGTTGTGTTTCAAAGACAAAACAGAGATAAAGTTCAAAAGAGTTTATTCTTTTTGTTAGACAAACATTTGTAGTCTTCTATTGCACTGAATCACCTTACGGATCTGATAGTGGCATGCAAACACAAGTATGATGAATATCTGAAGTGTTTCAATGATATGATCAGATGGTATCTCTTGATCCAAAACACACTTTTGAATTTGATGACTAAGCTATTTAAAGTTCAGAGATGAAGAATCTCCTTCACATTTGACACAAAGTGGGAGATTGTTGGGTTATAAATGTGTTGTTTCAGATTTTCTATGTATGCATTTAGCCTTTATTAAATGGATTGGGCCTGTCCATCCGCATTTATGTTGCTAGGGTTAGATTATAAATATTGCATGCATGTATTGTATTAGGTTAATCATCTTGTGATTCTTTAGTTTGTCTTTACAAAACAGTTCACGTCAAAGTATTATAAGGCATTGATTATTAATCATTCAACACAACTTTGATCATTGTTCTTCTTGTTTGATGTACTTTACTATTTTGAATCTATCGATCTATAATTTATTGTTTCAACAACTAGGATACACATACATCCTATACTCAATCTCGCAAGAGTAGCTAATCTATCCATATGTTAGCCCTTTACTTGCCAAACTTACTCATGAAACCTCCACTAACCCTGTAGCCGCCTTGTGTATGCTAATCATACATCACACTGGATTCAATAGATAGTCAAATAATTGATTCTACCCTAAACCCACAATGAAAAAAGGAATAGGAAATAAGGCTAAATCGAACATTCTCATACTATAAAATATTAGTTATGTATAACGATGATGCACACACTAAGCAACCATAATCATAATGTCAGTTCCAAATAGCATATCAAGAAGTTCTTCTAGGCTATCAGGCATCATAAATCAAAAAATTCTATCATATAATTCTTGAAGATCTCTAGCCTACAAACTAGCATGCAATTCTATCATGCCATCAATAAAAAAACAAGCATGTCAATCTTAGGGAGTACTTTCCATGGACTTCGGCTAATTGTACACATCACATCCTCTCCTTTGTTAATTTTAGGTTTAATTATGAAAAATTATTTTGTAGTTCCATAGTTTGAGTCTAGAATTAAACAATTGTTCATCCAATTCTCTCAAACTAGGGATCTGATACCAAATTGTAAAATCCCAAAAATCATGAGCCTTTTATGTTAAAGGTGGGCTTTTGATCTACTCTAGAAGAAATGGACACTTGACCCTAGCTCCATTCAGTCCCCATGCTCATAAAAATGTCAAGTTTATGGAGTATTGTGACCCATGCATGTATTAAGACCTTTGTTAAACTCCTTTTGAGCTCTTGAGCCCCGTTAAGCCATGCATGTATGTAAAGTTCCCAAGTTTACGTGATAAGTCACCTTTAAGGACCAGATCTGAGAGTTTGGAAAAAGGGCTTAACTATTTAAGTTCTTAATGAAGAAGACATGAGGACAGGGGATCACGTCGGGCATACGAGCTGAGTACACCCCGCGTACTCAACAGAGGCGGTTTTGGGCTTGGCCACTTTCGGTGTTGGGACATAGTGTGGATTTGAAAGCTTGGGTCTAGTTGGGCCATTAGACATCGGTTTTGGGCTTAGGGGTAGCATGTTGGGCTTCCTTTGATTTTTGTCCCATGATGGGTATTGGGCCTAATTTGGAAGATTGGTCCATAAATTGGGCTTTACGATTTGGGCCTTTTGAGTTGCTGAGTTGGACCCTGGCTTTGGACCAAGTTAGATAAAGGGCAAGATGGTATTTTACCCTGGTTTTGGGTTAAATGGCTTAGAATTTTGGTTATGGGTCAAAATCCAATTAACAACTGGATGTTGTTGATTTTGATAGCGCGAGGACTTTTCTAGTGTGTGGTGCATGCAATCGGCAGAGCTCAAGTAAGCTTTCTGAAAATACCCACACATGATTTATGAAATGCTTTGATTTCTGAATCTGTGAATCGCATGCTAGTTAGGGTAAGCATCTACTCAGGATTTGCATGATAGAATGCTAGGAGAGATGCCTTTTTATGCCTACAATATGAGCTTGTAGACTTGAATTCTAGTACTAATCATTCAATGATAGGATGGCCTGATTAGGTTATGCCTGATTCTGATTACTTGATGCTCGAATGTTGCTTGCTTTACCTTTTTAGGAGTTCTCACTAACATCAACTAACTAGTAAGCGAATATGTTAAGTTACATATAGCAAAAACTAAATAATTTTAGAAGGTTAGGTTTTAACTCTATTGCATAACTCTTGTTTGACTCCAACCGTTGTAGTGTGACACCTTTCATTTCAAGAATTATCTGGTCTCAGTGATGTGTAAGTGTATTCATGAGCTAGTTAGAGGTTGTTGATAGAAGTTCCTTCTGCACTTAATGGCGGAGAGTGGTGTGGTGGTTGCCCTTGGAAGAACCTAGGAATAGATTTAGTGCAGGGAGCCTTGTTTTGTGGAGATTATTTGTGTGGGTAAGGAGTGACTTGGAGGAATCAAAGCGATCCATGAGGAAAGTACATATAGATGTGGAAGGTAGTATGGGCCCGTACTACTAGAAGCAGAGGAACCGTACTCGAGTCAAGGAGAACTGCAATGAAACAAGGGAGCTTGTAGAGTATGAGACTCCTCGATATATATATATATATATATATATATATATATATATATATATATGCATATATGATGGTTATATGGTCTATTTTTAGTATGGTGACTCTTCGAGGTAGACTGGTTGGTGGTTCTGCTGTTCGTGAGAGCTTGGGCTCAGGTTCTGGAGTAGGGCAGTTGGATGATTAGATGCGGGAGCTCGTTTCGTCTGAGATTACCCGCAACATATGTGAGTAGACTCGTGTGATCTACAGTACAATCAAGGAGGGTATCATGGAGTTGTTGGAGGAGCGTTTGGGCTCGTTCCGTTCTGAGATGGTGGATTTGATTGGCACACGTTTACTGACCTTCTGGGAGTTCCTGGCATGAGGGGATTCAGATTACTATGGGGAGAAGAACCCGATTGCAAGCAGACATTGGTTAGTGGATGTCGCTAATGCTTTTTGCACCAACAATTGTCCCGATGGGTCAAAGGTCAGACTTGCATCCTGTCTTCTGATAGACAGAGATCAAGACTGGTGGGAGGAGGTTGGGCGATCCGTTGGTGATGAGGTTGTTGATTTGATGACATGGGATGATTTTACGACTAGATTCCAAGGTGATTTCTTGCCAATGGTTGAGGTACAACAGCTAGCGAACAATTTTCAGGACCATCGCCAGACTACTAAGACAGTGGCTGAGATCACTGTGATGTACTATGAGAGGGAACTATTGGTTGCGTAGTATGTGGGGAACGAGGAGATAAAAAAGGAGAGGTACCATGAGATGCTGAGGATTGACATTCATCAGTTTGTGATCCGATCTAGTTCCAGGACACTGAAGGATATGATAGTGAGGGCTGGTGAGAGGGAGATTGATCTTGAGAAGGAAAGGAAGAGGAAGCCAAATCAGGCTCGGGTTTCGGGGAGTTTTGGAAAGACGCACGAGGTATTTGATTCTAGATCGAGAGGCCAGTAGGGTCGGAGCTGTTGTGGCAAGTGAGGCAATACACACAGTAGGGCGTACAAGGTGGGTGGTTATGGCTACTTTAAGTGCGGCTGAAGGGGTCATATTAGCAGGGATTGTACTGCAACTCCACCACCACCCCAATATTTGATCTAATTTGCTTCCATTACAATCAGAGGGGCCACAAGAAGTCCTAATGTCTGTGTTTGAGAGCAGTAGGATTGGTGGCAGCACCTGTTCCTGTGACTCTACGGATCACCGATGGCCGCTAGGGAAAGGCGGATGTGCCTGTGGTGAGGAGCAGGGCTTTTCAGCTGACAGCTGAGGAGGCTAGCGCAACACCTGATGTGGTGACAGGAATGTAACTTCTCGTTATCTCTTTATTTATATTGAATTTCCTGCTTATATTTATGCATTTTATTTTAGGATCGTTCTTCGTGAACGATATTTTAACATTGGTATTGTTTGATTCGCAGTCTACCCGATCCTTTGTATCGCTTGCACTTAGCAAGAGGTTTGTCGGAGCCCTGGGGGAGCTCGACTGTCCTTTAGACGTCTAGATTGCAGACGCTCGATCTGTCTGGATAGAGAGGGTTCATCAGGGTTGTATTCTTGAGATGTTCTACGAGTAGTATACAATTGATTTGGTTCCCATCCCTTTGTGCGGGAGCAACGTTATTGTGGATATGGATTGGTTAAGCCCCAATGATGCAGTGATCGATTATGAGCACCAGTTAGTTCAGATTTGAACCCCAAGTGGGGGAGAGTTAGTAGTTGAGGGAGAGAGAGCTCAGCGCGGGCTGATTTTGTGTTCAACAGCGAGGGCCAAACATTATTTTCATCAAGGTTGTTCCAGATTCATCGCCTATGTTATGGATACCCGAGATAAGGGTATGGCGACTATGGATGATGTGTCGACTCTACGGGAGTACCCGTATGTGTTTACGGAGGATTTGTATGGGGTGCCTCCAGAGAGTCAGGTGGAGTTTAGGATTGACCTGGTTCCTGGTGTGGCTCCGATATCCAAGGCACCATATCGGTTAGCTACCCCAGAGATGTGAGAGCTATCTACACAACCGCATGATCTGTTAGAAAAGGGGTCCATTCCACCAAGTAGTTCTTCATGGGGAGCACCGATCTTGTTTATGAAAAAGAAAGATGGGTCTCATCGGATGTGTATTGATAATCGGGAGCGAAATAAGATAACGATGAAGAACTGTTATCCACTCCGGAGGATTGATGATTTGTTTGACCAACTTCAGGGTGCATCTTGGTTTTCCAAGATTGATCTGCATTCGGGTTACCATCAGATGATGGTCAGATATGAGGATGTATAGAAGACGGATTTCTGGACTCATTTTGGTCATTACGAGTTCATGGTGATGCCCTTCGGGCTCACCAATGCTCTAGTCGGGTTCATGGACCTCATGAACCGCATATGTATGCCGATGCTGGATCGGTCTGTGATCGTATTTATTGATGATACCCTGGTCTATTCCAAGACCCAAGAGCTGCATGAGGAGCACTTAAGAGAGTTTTTGGAGACTTTGAGGAGGGAGGGACTTTCTGCAAAGTTCTCCAAGTTTGAGTTCTGGTTGCGCGAGGTGCAGTTTCTGGGGCACCTTGTCAACCAGGATGGTATTCTGGTTGATACGGACAAGGTCAAGGCCGTGATGAGGTGGGGGGTTTGGAGGTCTCCATCTGAGATTCAAAGTTTCCTTGATTTAGAAGGTTACTATCAGGAATTTATCCAGGATTTCTTCAAGATAGCGGTTCTGTTGACCCGATTGATGAAGAAGACCGTTACTTTTTGTTGGGGGCTAAGCAACATGCAGCTTTTGAGAACCTAAGGTAGAGACTATGTGAGGCGCCGATTTTGATTCTACCGAAAGGTGTTGAGGATTTTTGGTTTATTGTGATGCATCGATCACGGTTTTGGGTGTAGTTTTGATGCAAGGGGTTGCGTGATCGCTTATGCTACGAGGCAACTGAAGCCTCATGAGGCGAATTATCCGACACATGATTTGGAGCTGGGGGATGTGGTTTTTTCCCTCATGATTTGGCGACATTACCTCTATGGGGTTCGTTGTACTATTTACACGGATCACAAGAGATTGAGTTATCTCATGGATCAGTCGAATCTGAATATGAGGCAGCGCTGGTGCTTGGATGTGGTGAAAGATTATGATTGTGAGATCCTTTACCATCCGGGGATGGCCAATGTGGTGATCAATGCTCTCAGCCGCAAGGCGGCCGCAGCTCCGATCAGGGATATATTTTTGAGGATGACTGTGATTACTCCGATATTGGATCGGATTTGTGAGTCTTGCGTCAAGGCTATGAAGGAAGAGCATTGGAAGAGTAAGCGCATTTTGGGGAAGGTGGCTTCCATTTATTATGATCATCTAGGGTTATTGACTCTTCATCGGAGGGTATAGGTTCCGTATTGGGGCGGTGTACGTCAGATCCTTATGGAGGAGGCGTACAAGTCGAGGTTCTCCATTCATCCTGAGGCGACAAAGATATACAAAGATCTTTGTCATTATTGGTGGCCCTGCATAAAATGAGATGTGGCTTGGTATGTGGAAAGGTGCTTGATTTGTAGGAAAGTCAAGGACAAGCATCAACGAACTCACGGCAAGATGCAGTCGTTGGACATTATCGTTTGGAAATGGGAGGAGATTACCATGGATTTCATTACAATGTTGCCTCGAAGTGCACGCGGGGTGGATTCGATTTGGCTAATCGTGGATCGATTGACCAAGAGCGCATATTTTGTCTCGATTCAGGAGTGTATTTCTGCGGAAAATTTGGCTGAGGTATACATCAGGGAGGTTGTAGCGTGACATGGGGTCCCAATTTCAGTGCGTTCAGACATGGATGTACGGTTTACTTCTTTGTGTTGGAAGAGGTTCCATGATGAGTTAGGTACTCTTCTCCATTTCAGCACAACATTTCATCTGCAGATTGACAGTTAGAGCGAGCGGACTATTCAGAATTTGGAGGATATGCTTCGGGCTTGTGTTTTGGACATCGGTGGAAGCTAGGATACCTATCTTCATTAGCAGAATTTTCATATAACAACAACTATCATACCAACATCGAGCGACCTCCTTTTGAGATGCTCTATGGGAGGAAATGTAAGACCCTGATTTGTTGGGGTGAGGTCAGTCAACGAGTCATGGGGAGTATCGAGGTTGTACTCAAGACCACTAAGTTGACACAACAGGTTCAGAGTAGACTCCAGATAGCTCAGATTCAGCAGAAGAGTTATGCTGACAAACGTCGATCAGACCTAGAGTTCTAGGTTGGAAACATGGTTCTCATGAAGGTGTCACCTTGGAAAACTGTCATCAGATTCAGGAAGAGGGGCAAACTGGTCCCCAGATATATCGTTCCTTTCAAGGTTTTGGCCCGGGTGGACCGGGTTGCATATCGCTTGGATCTTCCCGAGGAGCTTAGACAGATCCATAGCACGTTCCTTATCTCTCAATTGCAGAAGTATTTAGTGGATGACTTCGTAGTGTTCCATTGGAGGATATTCAGGTGGATGATCGCCCGAATTATATCGAGAGACCGGTGATGATTCTTGACCGAAAGATGAAAACCTCGAGGAACAATGTTGTTGGGTTGGTTAAAGTCCAGTGACAGCATCGCAAGGGTTCAGAATGGATGTGGGAGTCGGAGGATGAGATGAACAAGCACTACCCGAACTTATTTGGAGAAACGGAATTCGAGGATGAAGTCTGATTCAAGTGGGCGAGAATTGTAACACTCGAATTTGATAACTTGCACTTTTAACCCTTTATTGAAAAACCTTACATTTTGATCCTTTAGCTAGTGCGCAGGGTGTATTAAGTGGTACTCTTGGCGTACTAGCTCGATAGTTGATTGTGGATATCACCGACGTATGCGGGGCGTATGTGGAGTATGAAAGGTTGGGGTAAACCCTAATTTTTAGGGTTTGTGTCATATTTAAATTCCTTAAACCCCCATCATGGACCTATATTAACCAGCCTCCATCCTCCTTGTCCCAGAAAATGAAACCCTAAGTGTGTTAGTGAGTTTTTGAGGTTAATAAATAGATTTTTGGTGTCTTAAGGTGAAGAAGAAGAAGAGAAACCCTTGGAGAAGTAGATTGAGCACGTGGATCCAAGATCACCTTCTCATTTGCAAGCTATTTGAGGTAAAAATCTCACACCTTTATGTTCATTTATGATAGACCTTCTATATGGTGTTTCTTGGGCATTTTTGAGCCTTTTATGTTAAAGGTGGGCTTTTGATCTACTCCAGAAGCAATTGATGCTAGATCCTAGATCCATTCAATCCCCATGTTCATAAAAATGTCCACTTTATGGAGTATTGTGACCCATGCATGTATTAAGACCTTTTTAAGCTCTTGATCCCCATTAAGCCATGCATGTACTTAAAGTTTCCAAATTTATGTGATAAGTCACCTTTAAGGACTAGATTTGAGAGTTTGGAGAAAGGGCTTAACTGTTTAAGTGCTTAAAGAAGAAATTATGAGGACAAGGGAGTACGAGCTGAGTGCACCCCGCGCCCCGTGTACTCAACAGAGGCGGTTTTGGGCTTGGCCACTTTCAGTGTTGGGCCATAGTGTAGATTTGAAAGCTTAGGACTAGTTAGGCCATTAGACCTCTATTTTAGGCTTAGTGCTAACATGTAACACCCGCATATTCGGGCTAGTCAATTAAAATATAATAAGCGTTAAAAATGATTTTTTTATAGAAGATTATCTAGGATAAATAATCTTAACCAAAGTAATATTTATGAGAAAAAATTGTAACCTATTTGACGTAATAAAGAAGAATTATATGAACATTATGTGTTTCAAGATTATTATAATATAACAAAATTGGAAAAATCAGTCGAATCGTAAAACTAAGTGCACCAATATATATATATATATATATATATATATATATATATATATATATATATATATATATATATTTAGAAAGTAAACGTCTTTCAGATCTCAAAAATATAAATTTCGTAGAAATCTGACTCCGTATGAATTGCATATGATTTTTGTAAGATATAAAAGTCAGTCGCGCACAATGAATGTGTGACATGAGAATGGTTGACTTTTAGCTAAAGCCACCAAAAGAAAATCGTAGTACACTTTAAGATAAGAATTTTGAGAAAAAGAATGCCAAAAACGGAGTCTGTACGAGAGAGTTATGATTTTAGCAAAATCATTTAATTTTATAAAATATGGACAAAAAATAAAGTCAAAATTAGCCGACGGAGTCTAAACGAAAGTTGTAGATCTCGTCGATAACAATGCGTAGATATAAAGAACATCAAAAATGGAGTTCGTGTGAACGAGTTATAATTTATAATAACATATTTACGTATTAAAATAAAGTATAAATCATATATACGTATATATATATATATATATATATATATATATATATATATCATTAAAATATCGACGATGCAGTCATTATAATACTAGTGTTGAGTACTTTCAACATTAGTTTAGTACAAATATCATTAAATATATTTAAAATAGTGTTATAAATAGGTGTTTAGTTATTTAAATAACTATAAGGTTATTTAAGTAACTATAGTGGGTGCTTTTTGAAAATTCAATTACTATAAATAAGAGGCTCTCGGCTCTCATATTTCTTGCACTATTCTCTTGATTCAAGAGTTTTTCTCTTCTTATCCTCCGAGCATTTCGGTCCCTTGTGATTCAACTTCTTTTTCTGTAGTTTTAGTATAGTAAGGTGAGTGCTGAAGCGCTACAAGAATCTTTTTAGAAAGATTCAACGACGAAGTTCTGCCCCGCAGAGCCCGGATCCTAGCTAAAACCACATTGTAAGTGAGTTATACTTACCATACTTTAAGTACAACTTATGTTTAAGTTCATTATCATTATTATGAACCTATAAAAAAATACATGTGCTAAGTATTATAAATTATACAAAATGTTATTATAATACCTTTTAACTGCTCACGGTAAGGGGAATCTGGTTTGAAGGGCCACATAAGGTTGTTGGTTTTTAGAACAACTTAAATGCCAAAATGGTGATGTCCTCCGGTGTTTCATGTCTGGCCCCTGTCTTTACATAGTAGTTGAAAAATACCATTTAACACTTATATAATACAAGAAAAACAATTTTGCTCGTAAACCTTGAGTTAATAATAAATCTAGACTAATATTAGCGCAATAAATATTAGACTAAAATCTAATGATAATGAGAGGTGAAAGATGATGAGAAGCCTTGAACCAAGCGATGATCCAGTCATCTAGCAAAGTATAGATGACGACCACGAACCATTCTAGACAGTCCAGTGGAACGCTAGCAGACTCGCAACATGTAGGTATTGTGAATGATGAGTTCACCAGATGTACTCTAAAAACCTTGGCAATTATGGACTCAGTGCCTTACAAATGAACATTGGCAGCTATGGACTTAGTGCCTCACAAATGAACATTGGTAGTTGTGCCCAATAGATAACATCGACAACTATGGACTTGGTGCCTGTTAGGTAAACGCTGGCAGCGATGGACTTCGCACCGATACCTTACAAATGAACATTCTCAAGCTTTAAGATTTGGGTCTTTTCAATAGCTGATGTGGGCCTTAGCTTTGGGCTAAGTTAGATAAAGAGTAAGATGGTATTTTACCCTGGTTATGGGCCAAATAGCTTAGAGTTTTGCTTGTGGGTACAGAATCCTATTAATAATTCGATGTTGTTGATTTTGATAGTGTAGGGATTTTTCTGGGCCAGCAGTCAGAGATTCAGTTGAATGATTCAGCAGCTAGAGGTGAGTTTCCTCACTGTGTTTAGTGGACGGGTCGAAGGCACCAATGTTGACCCATGGGTTATTATACTATGTTACTAGATGTGTGCGTGACTTTTGCATGTGCTATGTACTTGTATGTATTCCGAGCAAGACCTGATGTTGTATGGGGCCCGATGACTATTCTGTATGCTATTATCTTTGTAATGATGGCATGTGTCGTATGATTATATGTTTATATGCATACTGAGCGGGACCTGATGACTGACATATCCATATATCGAGCGGGGCTCAATGTCGGGTGGGGCCTGATGGCGGGCGGGGCCCATTATTTGTTTAATTGTGTATGGTATGTGGTATTTTGGGGAGCTCACTAAGCTTTGTGCTTATAATTTTTAGTTTACGTTTCAAGTACTTCTGGTTCGAAAGGGAATAACTTGGGATGATTGCAGAGCACACACTACCTTTTTCCGCATTTTGTGATTTACTCTGATGTTTTATGATGTATTGGTACATTTTGTTCCACCTTGGTTTCATGATGATGTTTTGGATTACAATTTTACTAATTTAAAAATGAAAACTTTTGGTCTTAATTTTGGGACGTTACAAGATCACTACATCATAGCAACATCCTATACACAAGGATACATAACAAATTCTAGTAGGTCGGCCTTGGTGCCTTCTACCCATGAGTATAGTGAGAAAACTCACCTCTCGGTCTAGAAGATAACAGTAATGATCTCGAGAGCTCTACAGGTCACCTATACAACAAACAGGGACCAAGTATCAATCTACAATTCAACATACTCGGTTTGACCTAAAGTCAAACTTGGTCAAAGTCTACGGTCAACATTCAAAAAGTCAACAGTCGGTCGCCACAGCCTTGTCAAGCCTAAGCCATGTCAGAGGAATAATAGGACAAAACAGACGTGATTCAACCAAACTCCACGGTGTAACAACTAGTCCCCACGCCATGGGAACTGTCCAAACAAGATTAAACCATTAAGCTCTTAATCCTTAGTTCCATTCATTCAAACTTTCTAGAATGCTTCCATACTCCCAAAAGGTCATAAAAATCATAGCTTTATAGACTTGCATGTCCAATGCATGTCTTGAACTCAAGCTAGGTCAAAATGGTGTAAAAATGTGTCCAGATCACATGCAAGAGTTCAAAACTCTACCAATCTTCAAATATATCACTAAAAACCATAAAAGGACTCTCAGGTCCATAAAGTTTGCAGCTTTAAGGAACCCCAACCTTCCAACTAGCCTAAACATGAAGAATAACACAAGAAAACCTAGATCTAAGCACATGGAGTCATAAATCTTGGAACTTGAGGACTTACAAAAGTCCACAAAACATACATAAGGAGGATGGTGAGGCTTGTAAGCTGAGATGATTCTTTAAGACTCGTTCTCTTCTTCTTTTGGCTAGAATTCACCCAAAAAATCAAAGTATTGAAAAATGGAACTAGTGTTATAGTAAGGGAGGTAATGGATGTTGAGGGTGTACAAACCATAACCATCATATCCCTTAAATAAGGGCGCAAACCCCAAAATTAGGGTTGTCACTAAACAACTGTCACACCGTGGCGACTATGATGCCATGTCGTGGCACCCAATAAAGATGCGTGCATCCTCAGTCCATGGCTACACTGAGGGAACTCATTCCCCACGTCGTGGCAACCAAAAATTCCAAACTTTAAACATTAATTCCTCAAATGAACATACCAGAAACTCGGCGTTACATAATTTTGGTAAATATCTTTATTCAAATTTCTATATATTGATTTTGGTTAAGAAAAATCTTCGAGTTTACCATTTTACCAACTAATTTAGTATCTCAACCTTCTTAGTTTTTTTTGCCATATGTCACACTCTCATTCATTTTGCCACATGTAATTTTGTGGTTATTTTAAATTAAATTTTCCCACATGTCATAATATGTTTTTTTTTTATTTTATTAAATTTCACATAGTATTTAAATGTAATAATTGTAATAAATCTAAGAATAAATTGATATCAAATTCATTGTTACATATTTTTCTTCTAATTTTAAAACTCTACATTGAAGCCCAATTAGAAAGGGGTAAATCAGACCGTTGCATAACCAATTTTGGAAACTCGGCTTAAATTAGGATAATTAAGTTTACACATTAAATTTAGACTTAACTATAAATATTAGGTGACATTTTAATAAAAAAAAATATACAAAAATGACATGTGGATATTAATTAATCCAAAATTACCACATAGTGACAAGTATCAAAATGTATAAGAAGACGAAAATGATAGCAATGAATCTTGAATTATTAGAGTATACTCAAACTTAAATTTGTGTTTGAGTAACTTTTAATAAAAACATTATGTAAGGGTGTTATTTTTATATGGACAAATAATTTTTGTAAATAAAAAATATCACATCCTTTACATAATATAAACATTTTTTTTTGTATAAAGTATACATAACATATAAATAGTTGGTATATGTCATGCATTAAGGATCACGATCCATGACACATAAATAGTAGGTATATGTCAATAGTATGCAAACTCTCATTTTGTTGAATAACAAATCAAGTAAAATGCTATTATTTTAATCGGTTAAAATGATAACGGACTTCTAAGTTATGGGGGATTTTTTTGTGTCTTAAAACAGTCAACATAAACATATTTTTAGGAGCGTTTGGTTTGCATAATATTTTTTGAAAGAACAAAAATTTTCAAATGAATTGAAATTTGAAGAAATTTGAATTTGTTATGCACTTTGAGTTACATATGATGTAATTTGTTCTCTGCATGGTTTGCAGATTTGTCAACGAAAATGAAAATTAATTATGTAATAAGATGATACATCATAACAACAATTACAAGATACATGAGAGCAACAATAACATACATGTTGAAGATGACACAATGAAAAGTATGGGAAATTGTAAGATTTTGGCTAGTAGGTTGGCGGAGGTGATTGTTAGTGTGGTTAGTTTGGAGCAACCTGCTTTTGTTAAAGGCAGTCAAATTTTAGAAAATTCGTTTATGCTTAACGAGGTGGTGGCTTGGAGCAAAGCTTATCGTAATCCACTTATGATTTTAAAGTGGATTTTGAGAAGACATTTGATTCTATTTCTTGAAATTATCTCTTAGATATTATGCAGATTATGGGGTTTGGCTCGATGTGGTGTAGTTGAATCATGGCTCTCTTGAGGTCGGTTCGTGTTTTGGTTCTTGTTAATAGTTCTCCTACTGATGAGTTTCCAATTCAAAGGGGTTTGAGACCAAATGATCATCTTTATCCACTTCTCTGCATTTTGGCTATGGAAGGTTTCCATGTTGCGTTAGTATGGGAACATTTAGTTTACGCGTTTACGAGGATTCATATTGGTCAGTTAGATATTTTCCATTTATATTATGCTAATGATGTGATGCTTTTAGCTCCTTGGAGTTTGGAGAATGCTAATTAGATCGTTCGTATTATCCAATGTTTTTTTCTTATGTCCGACCTTAAAATCAATCTGTAGAAAAACAAATTGATTGGGGTCGGGGTGGATTATGCACAAGTGGAGACAGTTATAGGAAATGTGGGGTGTGCTCCATCCAACCTTATGAATCTTCACTTGGCATTCTAGTGGGTTAGAATATGTCTTTGGTCGTTGCTTGGTATCTTATTTCGAGCAGTTTCAGAACTGAATGTCAGGGTGGAAGGCGAAGTGTTTGTCTATTGGTGGTCAGCTTACTATGGTGAAGTCAATTCTTGGCAGTTTGGGGATTTATTTAATATGATATTTTTTATTTCCTTCATTCCATTCTTCGTTCCCTAGAGTCCTTAATATCTAGATTTTTTGGGGTGTTGATCGTGATGAGAGAAGGATGCATTGGGTTGCGTGGGATAGAGTTTTGGCTATTAGAGGTGATTGTGGTATGTGGATGGGGAGTTTGTTTTCTTTTAATCAAACTATGCTTTTTCGGTGCTGTTGGAGTGTAACATCCTAAAATTTAAGACCGGGTTCTTAAACTAATCAATTATATAAATGAAAATTGATTTATATAGTTAAATCATCAAGGGATAATCATATCGTTATTTGATATGAAGTTTGGAAAGTTATAAGTGAAATAGTAACATTTTAAAGTTAAAAGGGTAAAAGTGTCAAATTTGCGAAGTTAATTGACCAAAGGGTTGACTCAGTTAGTGGAAAGGACTACTAAATTCATATAATGGATGGAGGAGGAGTAAGTATGTCAACCTTTTATATTAATGTTAAAATAATTGAAGTAATGCTAAATTTGACAAAAGTTGTAAAGTTGAGGGACTAGTTTCGACAAACAGAAAACTATGTGACTAGTGTTAACATAGTCATTTGACTAATCAGAAAAAATCAATTATTTTGGGGTCAAAGTTTGAAAGATGTAAGTTTCCAGTTATTTATTGATCAAATGGTGTTAAATATGAGAACAAGGAAGGTTAGGGGTCATTTCTGCCAATTGTCGAAAGTAGTCACTAGTTAGTGAAGGGTTTTGAGCATTCTAACACTCCTATGGTGTACATGCAACCCTAGAAACCTTGGATCTATGTTTTCTCTATTATACATGCAAATTTGATTTTTCCAAGGCTTGCATCCTAACTAGCATACGATGGGGTACTTGTAATATAAAAACTTAGTAGGATGACATACCTTTGCTTGTGGTCAGTTGCTTGGAGCTTCAAGACCCTAGCACCAATAATGTGGATGCCTCATGTGGAATCACAAATCACCAAAACAACTTGGAAGACTTTGAGAGAATATGAAGCACTTGTAGAAATCGGCCCACCCTTATTCTCACACACTCTAGTGCCATTTCATGTGCCAAGACCTCTTTATATAGTATGGTGGATTATGGTTACATCCATGTAAACCCTAATACCCATGACCTTTCATTTCCATAGGATCCATGGGTTAAGAACTCCATGGACTATCCATGCAAGCTTAGCCCATCCTAAATGAACATTGGCCCAATCTAGATATAAAAGAGTCCATAGTTAATTAGTTCCTTTTGATCACTAACTTAATTCCAAATTAATTCTTGATCAATACTAATTAAATAACATGATTTCATATTAATATATTATAACTTATAATATATTAATAAATTATAAATATACTATTCTCAAAAGATTATCCATACAAATTGTTTCGGTGAAGTGCAACCCAAATTGACAATGTTGGGTCGGGTCAAGTACATACCAAATATAGTTATAGACTTAGACACCTTATCCAATAGACCCCCACTTGGATAAGTTTGATAACTATAGTTGCAAGTATGACTTGAGGAACCAACCAACAATCGTAGCTCTTAAAACTCAGTTGAACTATAAAGTGCCATTTTAGATAAGTGACCATATAATCCTTTGTTCTCAAGATATCAGCCGGACAAATACATGGAACAACGTCGTACTTATTGTCCAACAATTTGTTTCCCGATTTCCGATTTGTTTGACATAGAACTAAACTGAACACATCAATTTGGTTCTGACCGGGCCAGACACATAGGTCAAAACAAATCATCGATGGGACCAGATATCGCTTTTAATCCTCCAAGGACTAAAAGGAACAGATAAACTTCAACTCATATGCTTGTACTAACTACTTATTGATGTTGGATTAGTGTCTAAGCCCATAACTATATTTGGTATGTACTTGACTCGGTTGTGCATGATTTAATAAGTGAATGGTAAACGCATATAAGTCGAAGTTTATATGTTCCTTTTATCCTAAGAGGGTAAAAGCGTTATCTGGGCCCCTCAATGATTTGGTTGGACTTATGTGCCTTGCCCCGTCAGGACTGAATTGATGTGTTCAATTAAGTTCTATGTCTGACGAATCAGAGATCAGGAAACAAGCTGCTGGACAATAAGTATAACTATGTTCCATGTAATTGTCCGCACGATATCTAGAACGAAGGACTATACGATCCCTTATCTAAAGGACAGGTTACTAATATGATCAGAGTTCGATAGCGTCTTTGAGAGCTAGGATTGCTAATCGGATTGCACTTACACTATAGTTACTAGACTTATCCAAGTGGGAGACTGTTGGATTAATGTCTAAGCCCATAACTATATTTAGTATGTACTTGACCCGGTTGTGCATGGTCCTTTTGGGTTGCCTTCACCAAAGCAACTTGATAGGATGATTTATGAAGAGAGAGGTTATTATGGTTTATTAATATATTATATGAATAATATATTAAAAGAGAAATCATATAGTTTAATTAATATTAGACAAGAATTAATTAAGAATTAATTCTGTGGCTAAAAGACATTAATTAAATAAAGGGGACTAGAATTGTCAATTGTGTGATAGTTGAATATTAGGCTTAGAGGCCTTATGGATTAGGCATGGACGAAATTAAGGATGTGTCCATCTTAATTTTGGCCATAAGGGCCCTATTCCAGAAGGTTCCCTGGGCTGCTTAAGGCCTAAGTTGTTCATTAGGGTTTTGACTGAAACCTTAGCAGCACAAGTATAAATAAGACCCCTCGGGCATCAGATTTCAGCAACTTGAAACCCTAGAAGACTTCATAGCCGAAATAGTGCCTCCTCCCCTCTCTCTAACATCATCCTCTTTCTTGCATGACGTTTGTAAGCCATTAGAGGAGTGACATTTGTGACTCTAAGCTCCAAGACAAGAAGATTCAAGCCATTATTGAAGAGATAATCATCTAGATCTGATTTTATATGACAATTTCAAAATATATATGCTAGAACTGGGGTTTATAAGTCTTGGACGAATTGCATGTAAAATAGAGAAACCTAGATCCAAGCTGTAGGGTTTTCATGAGCACATAGGATGTTCTTTTGTGTAAAACCCATCATTTCAATCATACACAAAGGCACGTTTTATAACATCAACTTACTGATGCGTTTTCGTGCAATCAATGTACAACCAACTCATATTCAATAACTCATATCTCTAGGTTTGAAGACTTATATGATATTACCGTCGCATGATCACTCGAGATATATTCCATGCAGTGATACAAGTGAGTGTGGGTTAAATCCAATACTCAAAAATTATGAGTACTCATGAATGTTGCTGCAACTTTTGCTATGTCTAACCACCTTAGACATCTACAGACCCAATTCATGACAATATTGATTCATACCTACATCCAAAGTATGATTGACTGTGGAGAATTTAAATAAAGTAATTATTCTGGAAGTCAAAACATGCATAGTTGAAACAATGGTAAACGATTGACACAAGATAGCAACACCTTACTTATAAATAAACAACAAGATAGCAACACCTTACTTATAAATAAACAACAACTTTTATTTAATCATCAAATGTCAATTACATTTTACAAGTTTCAGAAATAGCTATCTAATCTGTAAAAACTAATATCGTCCTTCAGCCCAACGCGCCTCGCATGCTGCAAATGCCTAACCCTGGTCAATCCCTTCGTAAGGGGATATGTTGGGTTCTCTTCTGACGATACTCTCTTTGCCACAAGGAGTCCTTTTATCATGTGTCTTATGGAGTGATATTTTCTGTCAATGTTTTTGGATCTGCCATGATCTCTCGGTTCCTTGGCTAAGGCAACCGCGCTATTGTTGTCACATAAAATCTCCAAGGATCCTTTATAGTTGGTACAACTCCAAGGTCTCCGATGAAGTTCCTCAGCCATATCGCATCCTTCGCTGCTTCACTCGCTGTTATGTACTCTGACTCACATGTCAAATCAACCACTGTCTCCTGCTTGGAACTTTTCCAAGTAATCGCTCCTCCATTCATGGTAAAGACCCAACCCGACTGAGAGCGGGAATTATCCATATCAGTCTGAAAGATAGCGTCACTATACCCCACTACTCTCAAGTTATCACTCCCACTAAGGGTAAGGATCCAGTCCTTAGTCCTTCGCAAGTACTTGAGAATGTTCTTCACTGCAGTTCAGTGAGCCTTGCCAAGACTCCTCTGATATCTACTGACCATGCTCAAAGCAAAGGTCACATCAGGGCGGGTACAAGTCATAGCATACATGATCAAGCCAACAGCGGAAGCATATGGTAATCGAATCATGTCAGCTATCTCAGCCTCTGTACTCGGACTCTGAGCCTTGCTCAGTTTGGCATTGCTTTGGATCGGTAAATCACTTTTCTTGGAATTCTGCATGTTGAACCTCTTCAACACCTTGTCCAAGTAGGTAACTTGACTAAGTCCAATTAGTCTTTTACTCCTATCTCTCAATATCCTTATCCCTAGGATATAGGCAGCTTCTCCAAGGTCCTTCATAGCGAAACACTTCCCAAGCCAGGACTTAATCTCCTGCAAAGTTGGGATGTCATTTCCTATGAGTAGTATGTCATCCACATACAGTACCAAAAAGCTAACTATACTCCCACTAGCTCTGACATATACACATGACTCATCTTTGTTTCTCGAAAAACCAAACTCTTTGAATTTCTCATCAAAACAAAGATTCCAACTGTGAGATGCTTGTTTCAATCTATAAATGGATTTCTCAAACTTACACACTTTATCAGGGTACTCTGCATTGACAAAACCCTCTGGCGGACTCATGTAACATCATCAACCAATTTTCCATTAAGGAAAGCGGTTTTGACATCCATTTGCCATATTTCATAATCATGAAATGCAGCAATGGCCAGCATAACCCTAATTGACTTAATTTTCACTACTGGTGAGAAGGTTTCATCATAGTCAACTCCCTTAGTTTGGGTGAAGCCCTTCGCAACCAGTCGCGCCTTATAAGTGTGCACTTTCCCATCCATGTCGGTCTTCTTCTTGAAGATCCGTTTGCCAACCAAGTTCCAAGCTTGATTATCATACACGGACTGAATCTCGTTGTCCATAGCCTCTTTCCATTTAGCAGACTCAAGGCCTGCCATTGCTTCCCTATAGTTGTTAGTCTCATCCAGATTTACCAGTGTGCTATCACTAATAAATGTGTCACCTTCCGTAGTAATATGGAAACCATAATAATGCTCAGGCGGATTTCTTACTCTAGTGGAACGCCTCAGAGGTACAGACTCGTCAGTTGGTTCAATAGGAGTTTCCACCTCAGGTTGATTGCTAGGGTTTGAGGTTCCTTCACCACTTGACTCCTGAAGCTCTTCAAGGTCAAATCGTGAAAGAATCCTCTCCTTACCACAAAGACCACATTATTATTAGGTCTGTAGAAGAGGTAACCAAAGGATTTCTATGGGTAGCCGATGAAAATACATATGTCATTATGGGGGTTTTGAGGGGTTAAAAGTGTATCATACGAGACAACCTATATTTTGAACATGATTGCTTCTTTCCAACTGTTAAGTTCGGCCTCCTTAAGCTCTTGTATCCCCCTTGTTTCAACCCTAGTTGTGTGCGTGTTTTTGTGTTGGCCGACAAAAAAGAGAACAAGAAAGGGAAAGAAAGAATACGAGAAAGTAGAAAAAAGAAGAAAAGGAGTAAGGTATGTAATCTCCTTTTCAAGGTAAAAGAGAAGAAAAGAAGAACAAAGTTTTGGTTGACATTAGAGTATCGTCAAGGTATGTAATCTCCCTTTTAATTCCTTGCATGAGTATGAGTGAAAAAAGAGAGGCAAAATGGAGGAAAAACTTGATTTTCGAGGTCAGAATCCGCAGGTCGCAAAAAGAGATAAACAATAAACCTAGGTCTGTGATTTTATAAATTTCCCCGGCCCATTTCATACTACATAAGTAACGGTACGTTTATAGAGTTTTTGTAGGAAGAATGGTGGAGAAAATCATCAACGAGACGACAAGAGAGATAACATATCCAGATAGATGTTAGCCAAGAAAAAGAAAAGTAAAAGAAAAGAGGATTGCCTTTAGCGCAAGGTTTTCACGTGGAATATTTAATCCCACTCGTCCTAGGTAAGTACTTTTTTTCCCATTGTGGTTATTCCAAAATGTACTGGAATATGTTGACTCTCTATGACTTAATGTGCTAAGAGAAGAACCCCTAAACCCTATTTTTGGTGTTTTTCTCTTTTGGGCATTGTACTTTGGGTTGTGGTTTGACCAACAGATGACCATTACCTTATCAGACCTCATAATGATTGTTAAGTCCTTGTATATTCTCCATCTTTGAGGTCATTGTACGAAGGAATTAATGGGTTAAGATGCTAAATTAACAAATTCTAAGTTATGGTGTAATGTGGAAAGCCACTTTTCTGTCAAGTTTTCGTAAAAGTCATAACTAATTATATAAAAATCGGTTGAACCTAAAACCAGTGCCTAAAGTTCAGAAATTGAGTCTAGTAAATTTCATCGGGTTGACCAAAGCCTGGAAATGACTATAACTCGGGTGCAAAGTGCGATTTTCACTGACTGGTCCAGATTGATCTGCTATGATACGGTTTGTTTTCATAAATTCATAACAAATAGGAGAAAAATTGTATGGAATGGTGTGTATAGTCCCTGGAAAATTAAAATAAAAAATTATGGAATATTTATTAATATTGCGGTATTGATAGGTTTTAGTGGGGTTAGAGTCTTGAACATGTTGATATTTCGGGTTATTTTTCTGGGAAAATATTCAAAAGGGTATATATTTGTATTAAGGGCTAAGCGTAAATATTAATACACTTTAAATGCTATGACAGGAAGGTTGTGAAGTGTATTGATCTTGTTAGATTCTCAGGGTGTCACTTGAAGTTTAGGTTGCGGTTTAAGGTGATGGATATTTCACGTCCTTTGCTTTAGCTTGTGTGTGCTTGTAGGACGTATGTTGGTAGTGCTAGGCTATTTGATGTCTAGTGGGTTCATGCTATTTTCTCGACATACTGAGGGATACATGCATGATATTGGCTCGATGTACTGATCAGTATCGAAGGGTTTGAAGTACTGAGCAAAGGGGACAGAGCAAAGGGGACCTACATTAGCCGATGTGTCCCAAGTTAGGGTGTATTTGTTTATGATTCGTTCTTGGACTTGCATGTATGGTTATGTGTTGATTGTATATCCTAATGTTATGGGTAGACTATATGTGATTGATATGTTATGTATATGTTGGATTCACTAAGCTTTGTACTTATCATCTCCCTTTAACTACTGTTATAGGAACTTATGGTATGAAGGATGATAAGGCTTGACGGTACATACTTACATGATTTGGATGTTGGATGAACTTGTTTGCATTTTGGAACTTATGGTATGAAGGATGGCAAGGATTGACGGTACATAATTACATGATTTGGATTTTGGATGAAATGGTTTGCATTTTGTTTCCGCGGAATTGGATTTATGAATTATGAGTTCTTTAAGTATAATGGTTTTGGTATTTGTTTAAGAATAATGGTTTTGGTATTTGTTTAAGGATAACGGTTTTGATATAAACGGTAATTTTTAATTAAATAAAGATGTATTTAAAAGTTTAAATTTACTGTAAATTTTGGGACGTTGCACCGGATTCTTTGTGGGTCAGGATAGTGCAAACTTTGTATGGCGGGAATGGATGTTGCACTTCGTTGATTCGAAGGAGATCTTGGACTGAGCCTTGGAATGTGATCATCTGTATGATGGATCAGTTGAAAAGTGGAGGTTTTGATCTCCAGTCTTTGTGTTAGGTATATGTGGGAGATGAGAGGTGTACGCCCTTTTGATATGATGTTTGGATGGGGAATACGCCTCTTGTCGTGGCTTTGCATAGGATTTTTGCTTGGGATATCTTTAGATAGTTGTTTGTCAAAGATCGGGTGTCATTAGGTTGGGAGGGGGAGTCCTTTAGACGTTCTCCTAGGGGTGGTGTTGAGCAGACTCAGTGGGATGAGTTCATTTTTTTGATGCAGGAGGTTCACCTAGATTCAAAACCAGATAGGTTTAGATATTCTATACACGAAATATTGTTCTTCTGTTTCTTCCACTCATGCTTTTTTGGATATTGGGATGCTTGTTACCGGTGGAATGGAAACTAGATGGAATACTTTGGTTCCTATCAAGTTAAACATCCATATTTGGTGGGTGCGGTTGCAGAGTATTCCAACTAAATATAGGCTTTCTTATAGGGGGTTGATATGGAGTCAATTGTGTGTCCGATTTGTTCTTTGACGGTGGAAACGATTGATCACATTTTTGTAGGATGTGTTAAGCTCTTAGATTTACAGGGTCGTTTTGCTATTTGGCGGGACATTCAAATTCCTAATCCGATTTCTATTCATTCATTACTATCGTGGACGAAATTAGTTAGATTGATGGGAGGTCAATGTATAGCGTTTGATGATGTGGTTATGAATGGTTTTTTGGCGTATTTGAAATTTTCGTAATTCCTTAATTTTTAGTACAAATATTCCTAGAAATTTATCTTTTTCATGATGTGGTAGTTTGAGTGTTTTTTTAATAGGTGTGGTAAAAATAAGTTGGGTCTTTTGGTTACATAATCTACTTTTAATTTATATTTCTTTTCTAATGAGTTTTTTTCTAAATACTTGTTAGTTTTAAATAATATTTCTAAAGTGCAAAAAAATAATAATCTATGGCAATGATAATGGAATGAAGCAAATATAAATCTTAATAGATAGAAGTGTAATCGTGGAAGAGATTATTATTGTAATTTTTATTTTAATGATGAATAGTGACAAAACAACTAGAGAGAGAAAACTATTTTTGTCCTTTTAATAAAAAATTAAATAAGAAATTGAATTTAACATTTTTGTCTTGCTCAAGGAATGATTAATTTATTAAAGTAGAGAATTCACTGAAATTTAAAGAATTATAACTTATTTGATTTTGTCAATCAAACACAATTATCAAAAGAATTTCTATTTCAATACATTTGAAATTTTTGAGAATCCATGAGCTAAACACGTTCTTATGTTTTCATATACGGAATCCATTGTTTTACAATTAAGGAGAATTCTTTATAATTATTGTAACTTAATATAATATTTGAGGGAGTTTTTAAATTCCATTTATATATGCGATATGTGTTTAAACATTATCTAATTCGCAAGAAACGGATATCTTTCAACAAAAGATGAATTTATAAGCAAGAGAGTATTCTCATCTTGTATTGCACATAAAGTGGATTGTGGCTTTCCACAACCATAGAACCTGTTTTTTTATTATTATTTTTTGTTGTTGTTATTATGATTTCCTACTTTCAACTTTATTTTCTATGTATATTAGTGTGTGATTTTATTCCCCAAAAAAGTGGAATTATATCCTTTAATTGCTGCAAAAGTTATTTCACATGTCTCCCCATGTTTCCCTTGTTAAAACGTTTTGTGCAACACATATTCTCTGCATTTGCACATAAATATTGGTTACTTATAACACACTCTCACATAGTCACAGGGGCCAACTCAGGATAGGGAAGTAAAATGCATAAACTAGTGATTGTTATATTGATTGGGTTAACTCGGTGACTGAAATATAGAATAGTAGAGAAAGGTGAAAGGCCACCCAAACACTCTTTTGCTTCACGGGATGCAAGATTTCGCAGTAGATGTTGCCGGTGACATATTTTATAGTAGAAAAATGAAAAAAAAAAATTAAAAATTATGCACTGCGTCCGGAAAAACAAGATTACCGGTGCCACTACTGACACCATAGTAGATCTGCCCATGGCTTCACCTTTATAAAGTTTTAAAATAGAAATAATTAGCATTTTCTTCTTTGCAAAACTAAAACAATAATATTGTTATAATTCTTTCTTAACACCTTGAATTTTGAATAAAATGATACTTGAAATATAGTTTGGTTCGCCAATATCCATTGAATTTGATACAAATAGGAACAAGATTTAGAATTCAGGATTAAGACATTTTATTTTGGGTGTTATTAGAGTTAAAAGGATACGTAAGGATCATTTTTTTTTTAATTTATCAATTTTGGGATATAAATGAGATTTATGAAATATGAATAAGGTCATTTTGGAATATATTTTTTAAGAGAGGGTGCTTCTAGAAAGAAAGCTTAAGGAGTTAGAATCGTAAAAAGTGATAAACTATAAAGTTTTTGAATGTCGACTATACCAACATATTGAAAGAAGTTGCAATTTCATCGTGTAGGTGATCTATGTAAAGTTAAGAACACATGGTTATGCTTTTATGCATATTGGTTGCATTTACGAGGAACATGTATTAATATGATGTTACAAGTATCGAACAATGCTTAAATGTATTAATGAGTGGGGTTACTATTGGTGATTTTCTACATGTTTTAGTGTAATTGGTTATTAATGTTGAGATAAACTGAGTTCTATTTCACTCATCGAGATTGGAGGTGCGGGGTGCACACTCAGAATGATAGATGTAAGCTCGAGATACGGGGGTCCCGGAGCAGCACCCCTGACGAGGGGTCTATGGACAGCTTCCCGAAACCTAAACGAATTTCTATATCAAGAAAGAGTCAAATCATGCAAATTCCCGTCAAAAATAGGTTATGACATCATGATGATGTCAGATTCGGTTATGCCTAAATAACCAAATGTTCAACCAGCATTTTGGCGCCAAAATTGCATGTAACCACCATTATCTACATTTCCCTCTTGTATAAGAGCATATTATATGTTCCAGAAAAAGAGTTACATTCTCTATACTCTAAATTTGTTCATTAGATTCTCTATATCTCTTAAGAACACATCAAGCAAATGTATTATCTGTTTCACAATTCATATTAGGCCTATAATTCGAATTGGTTTTGTTTTTGGATTATCCCACTTTTAAATTTATGTACCCCAAGCAAAAAAAGGAGGAATTAAAGATTTCAGAAAATGTTGAATAACATGATCCTAGAAATTATCAAACTTTACATATTGTCATTATGACTCCCTAAAACTAACAGTTAATGAAATTTAATGTTTTGGTATGGTTTATGATCTAAAATATCAGAGCGTCCCACGTAAACCGTCATATGACCCTCATGAAAGGTCAATCGTGAAATACGAACAATATTTTGGGCGTACAAAGACTTGATACTTGGATCTCCTGTGTTAAATTCTATACATGGTTCCCGTCATGGTGATGCAATTAAAAGTCTTACTCTTATGTTTTAGGTTAGTATTTGATTCACTATATGTTATTTACATTGCTAGGAAATGATTATAGATTGCATGGTAGTTGGTGCAACGTTGTAACACCCTCCTTTTCAGTTTACAAAAACTAAAATTAATATCACCAACTCTAAAGATTATGGGCGTGTTCGGCACAGAGCATTTAGTAACGTTTGAGAGCTTCTAGATTCTAGCGTTTGACAAAACGCTCCATTTTGAACAGAAAATCTTGTTTGGCACTACAAGCTTCTAGCATTAATTTAAACAAAATGCTCCAAATCCAAAAGCTATTTCATGTAACGTTTAACAAAATACTACAAGCTACAAGCTACTTGCTACCAGCTAGTTTTGCTGAACACACCCTATATCGTATGTACGAAATATAATAGTTTTAATGCAGCCCATGGTCTTTTGCTGAACACACCCTATACCATACATACATTTGCCATGGGCTACCCCATGGTCTTTTGCTTGAAATGCCATGGGCTACCCCAGGGTCTTACAATCACGTGTTATGGGCTACCGATATGGTCTTTCCTTGAAATGTCATGGGCTACCCCCATGGTCTAACACCAAAGTGCCACGGGCTACCCACGTGGTATTTCATGTAAATTCCATGGGATACCCCCATGGTCTTTCATAAAATGACACGGGCTACTCCCTGGTCCTTCCATGCAAGTATCACAAAGACAACTGACACCCTAGATTTTATAGTGAGAAGGCTCATCTGACTCATGAGATCAGCTAAACCATATATAGTTCAATGCTCTACAACAGATGCTTAAACACTCCTATCAAAACATACATCGTCCAACCTTAGACTACACACTAAATCCAAAAATCTTGACCTAAACTCAAAAGAAGGTGCACCGATATTAGAGTGATAACTGTTGTTGTAAGAAAACTCGGTTAGGGGAAGATAGGAGTCACTACTAGAAAAACAACATTTTACAAAGCGCAATGTGTGTCATAAAACACTCGGACGACGCACAAATGTGTGTCAAGGAAGGCCCTGTCATAACGAGAGATGACGCGCTTTTGTGTGTCATCTATTTACGATGCACATTTACGACGCGCATTTACGACACGCATTTACGACACACATTTACGACACGCAGTTACGACACGCAATGCGTATCAAGAAAGGTCCTGTCATAAAGGAAGACGACAAGCATTTGCGTGTCATAATCTTATGACGCGCGTTTAGGACACACATTGCGTATCATTAAAGCCCCTATCATAAATGAAGATGACACACATTTGCGTGTCATAAACTTCAATAACCATTTACGACATGCCTTTACGATACTCATTTATGCATAGTACAAAAGTATGGAAATAAATATATACCAAAACAATCAATTTCATCCAATAACATCATGTCAAAAAAATTGTAATACAATGTTATTAATAGGTTTTCCCTAACTATATAACCTAATACTACATTGCTATTAAGGAACACCTTCTTGTTTCTACTTCTTATTGTTATGCTTTTGCTTCTACATGATACCTGTTTTCATCATCAACACATTATTATTTAGAAAGGCTTCAAGCATCATCAATATTTTATATAAAATATTAAAATTTAATACACATGTAGTAAAATACCTTTTGCCAAGAATCCAAGATTCAATACATCCCATACCTGTATAAAATATTAAAATTTAATACACATGTAGATTATAAAAGTTAATATGAAAGAGTGAAATAGTGAAATACCTTTTGCCAATTGTCATTGCAACAATTCAATAATTATTCCCAATTCAATAATCTTCTTGTGTTGCACATGATATCATGTTTGGGACAAAATATTTATGCCCAAGTGAATCCAACACCACAACATGGTGTTTTTTGAGTTAAAAGGCAACTCCGACTATCATTGTTATCCCCCTGATTTATGCCCAAGTGAATTCAACACTCATCTAATGCCCATGCATAAGCAAACGAACCTTTCCCCTGATTTTTTTTAACACAAAATTACCACAACATAAGTTTCACTTATTAGTGTATTTTAGTAACATTCTACTTTCATAAATCATACCTGTAATTTAGCCTCCTTTCGATATTTATGCATTTGTTTCTGAGATATTTGTCCCAAAAGGTGTAGCAGTCTTCCTGAAAGTGTTGACTTTCCATAATCCACATGCCAGCCTACAAATGTCAAATAGAACTTGTTAGCAACTTCGCATCACAATGGAAAATTATTTTGTAAAAAATAATGTGTTGACACTTACAATAGCAAGATTTAGCTGACTTATACGATCTTCTCCTTCATCAAGTAGCATCCACTTCTTAGGTTTATACTGTGAGCGAGATGCAGTGTTACCTTTTTACCCGTTTTACCCTTGTTTGCAATTTTAGAAGTTCCAGATTCGCCACTCATGGTCATGTTGTTCAATTCGCTGGAAATCTTATGTGTTTGTGTCATGTTATTGTTCTCAATGTGTTCAGATTTATCTTTTAAAATCAATGGTGGTGATTTGTTGGAAGATTTAGAATTTGACTTCAAGTTGGCATTTTCAATCTTCTTGTTGGAAGGAGCATCAGAAGTGGATGGTTTCTCCAAGTTGGGTACAACTATTTAATTTGAAAAAGAATACACATGTCAGATTTCAACGAGAAAGTAATGAATATTTTTTATGCATAACAGAAATCATATACATAAAAGCAACACAATTTTAGAGATATTACTTATGATATAACTACTTATGTGTTATACATCTACATGTTAATATAAATCATATGTTTATGTAGGAATGTCTTTAGTTGGAAAGAACAACTTCTTCCAGAATCAATCCAATTATTCTTTATCTTTGCTCTTGCCAAAAAAAGGAAGAAAGAAGGGAGACTAGAAAAGTGTCCTTCAATCATGTATTTTTAGATAGGGCTAGTTTGGGAAATCATCAAGTAATGAGAATCAGGGGCATTAGGGGCATTTTAGACATTTTATATTAGTTAGTTTGTTATGACATATTGTATAAGAGGGTAGTGGGAAAGAGAACCAGCCAAACTATCTTTCATAATGAACTAACTAATATAAAATGACTAAAATGCCCCTGCCCTAATAAGATTCTCTTTATTTGATGATTTCCCAAACTACCCCTATCTAAAAATACATGACTAAAGAGGGTGCATAACAGAGTTTCTGAGTGAGAACCTATACAGGAGACTAGAAGTATAAAGTTCATTGAACTCCATATAGTGACAAAACAAGTACCTTTGGAACCTAATTTGTAACACTTCAATCCCAAAGAAACGACATCATCTGGAGATGGGGTATCAAACTTGAAATGGGCTGAAATAGTCAAAACAGACAAGGTCAAGGACTAAAGGGTAGTTAATAAAGTTATTTATTTGATATTTGTGGGCATCTATGTCAAGAGCATGTGCAAACCTATGTTAACCTTGTAAGATTTTTCAGAGAAAATGACACTATGTAAATCATGGAATTTTTCATGCACGTGAGAGAATGTGTCCTCTTTTCTTGAAGAAGCATCTTTCTGTGGTTGAAAATTTACAGTTACAACCCCAAGCTGTAAATAGGAATCCAAGTCAAAAGATACAATTAGTTTAGTTAGATTTATTCCAACAAAACATAGGAACTTATCACAATATTCCCAAGTATGATTAAACGGGGTTACTTAAACAGTTAGTGAACAAGTTATACACTTAACCACATTACATATAAGGGGATGAAAAGTAAACTACAATCACATAGCTATTAATAAGCTCAAGAGAAGATTGTAAGTTAGATTAATTACCAGTTTCATGTTCATCTATGCCATTGACATGATTATAATCATAATCATCACGGTAATCATTATAAGCATCATACTCTTCATCAAAATCAACTCCATATGATACTTTGCGAGACATTTCTTGGTTAAATAAAAAACCAAATATGATATAGAATAAGCTTTCACTATGGAAAGTAGACTTGAGAAGATACAAATATAGGTCCTTTATATGAAGATTAATGAAACTGAAATCATAAGAAATATTTTTAAAAGATAATACCTTGACTTTATTGTGGACTGAATCAAAATAACATCGTCATCCAAACCCTTCCCATCCAGTATAATTTTAAATTTCTAATAAAAAACCGTTATCAAAATATGCCATACGAGTTTCATCTCAAATACTAAATAGTTGAACAAACTGAATCAACTAGAAAATAGAATCAGTGAACCATGACTCAAAGTATCTTACTTTACTTCCTTTATCCATTCTCTTTTATTGAATAGACAAACTGATACATCAATCACATATGTAAACTTCTATAACAGAGTCACTTTCTACATGTTGACAATTTAACAGAGCAAAAAGATAAATGAATTGCATGGGTTTATAAGCATCTGATCTGAAAAACACAAAAGAAATAAAAGTTGATCAAATAACCTTAAATATTGGCATGGCTCCAGCGTAGAACCTCACTGCATCACCATATATTTCAGATTTAATGCATTTTCCATATGCTTCTCTGTCTCTCCTGCCACACTTAGTGTTTTAGGGAAAAAGATCAGATTTTTAATAGTGATATCAAATCGTAAATATTGATGTATATATCTGAATACTCATATTCAAATTTTTTTATTAAATTTGAAACAACTTACACTAGAAACACAGAAGATCTTGAGTTGCTGTCTATAGTAAACTGGCAATCTTCTTTATTTTCTGAATTTGTGGGTTCGGGTTCATCTAGCATGCTTGATCCATGATTTTTTACTTTAATAATTCGGGGGGGTTCATCTAGCATGCTTGATCCATATTTTCAGAGCGAAAACTACCGCTGCCAACTCCAAATCATGAGTCGGGTAGTTCTTTTCATGCTCTTTCAGCTGTCGAGACGCATATGCTATCACCTTTTCTCTTTGGGTCAAAACACAACCCAAACCAACACCAGACGCATCGCTATAGATAGCGAAGTCTTCAACTCCATCGGGTAGAGAAAGTATCGGTGCCTCGCATAGCTTCTTCTTTAGCTTCTCAAATGCTTCCTGATGCTTCTCACCCCAAGCATAAGTAGCTCCTTTGTGGGTCAAAGCTGACAATGGACTAGCGATCGAAGAAAAGCCTTGGATAAACCTTCGGTAATATCCGGCTAATCCTAAAAAGCTTCGAATCTCCGTGGGACTTTTCGGTTGTTCCCACTTCGTCACAGCTTCGATCTTCGTTGGATCAACCATTATCCCTTCTTGGTTGACCACGTGACCCAAGAATTGGACTTCACGAATCCAAAAATCACATTTGGAGAACTTAGCATACAGCTTCTCCTTCTTCAAGACTTCTAACACTTCTCGCAAGTGTCTGCCATGCTCCTCCTGGCTTTTCGAGTAAATCAGAATGTCGTCTATGAACACTATCACGGATTTATCAAGGAACGGGTTACAAACCCTATTCATCAATTCCATGAACGCTGCTGGAGCATTGGTTAGTCCAAACGACATAACCAAGAACTCGTAGTGTCCATATCTAGTTCTGAATGCAGTCTTCTCGATATCTTGCTCTCTTACTTTTAGCTGATGATATCTTGACCTAAGATCGATCTTCGAGAAATAGCTCGAACCTTGCAATTGATCGAACAGGTCATCAATCCTCGGCAACGGATATCTATTCTTTATTGTTGCCTTGTTCAGCTCTCTGTAATCGATGCACATTCTCATACTTCCATCTTTCTTCTTTACAAATAACACCGGAGCTCCCCAGGGCGATGAACTAGGTCTAATGAAACCGTTGTCCAATAACTCCTGAAGTTGCATCATTAGTTCCTTCATCTCCATCGGTGCTAATCGATAAGGTGCTTTTGCAATTGGCGTCGTTCCTGGCAACAAGTCAATACGGAATTCTACTTGTCGATCGGGCGGTAATCCAGGAAGATCTTCAGGAAATACTTCCGGATAATCACACACAACAGGAATATTTTGCATCACCTTCTTTTCCTTCTTAGCGTCGATCACAAATGCTAAGTATGATGTACACCCCTTGGTCAAACATTTTCTGGCTTTCATTAGAGAAATGATCCCAGAATTTACTCTGCGTTTATCTCCATACACCATAAACGATTCCTTCCCAGGCGGGTTCACTTTCACTATTTTCTTCTTGCATAAAATTTCGGCATCATTGGCGCTAAGCCAATCCATTCCCAAAACGATGTCGAAACCGTTAAGTTCGATAGGCAATAATTCCTCGTGGAACTTATTTCTATTCAGATCAATTAAGATGTTTTTCATGCGATAGCTAACAGGTACAAACTTGCCACTAGCAACTTCGACTAATAAAGCATTATCTAGTCTAACAACAAGCAAAGCTAGCTTTCTACCAAATTCATGCGATATAAAGGAGTAATTGGCTCCAGAATCAAATAAAATTTGGGCAGGCAATTCGTTAACGAGAAAGGTACCTGAAGCGACATCAGCTTCATCATTAGCAGCTTCCAGTGTCATCTGGAATGCTCTCGCCTTTGGCTTTGGCGGAATGTTGGGTCTTGCTGCTTCCTTCTTTTTCGGACAATCCCTTGAGATGTGCCCCTCCTCACCACAACCATAACAAACATTCTTGGTGAAGGTGCAGTCATTGGCATAATGCCCTAGCTTTCCACATTTGAAGCATGTGGTTTCCTCGCCACACTTCCCATGATGCTTCTTCTTGCACTTGTCGCACCATTTCGCCTCTACCTTTCCTCCACTTCCTCTCGAACTAGACTTCGAGAATTTACTTTTCTTGCTGGACCCTGAAAATCCATCGATTTTCCTTTTCTCGCCAACCTCTGACCTTTCCAGACCTTTTTCCCTAATCTGGGTCTCAACATTTCTAGCAGCCCATATGGCGGCTTTCAATGTGGTTGCTTGCTTAACCATTGGACCATAGTCCGCTGGTAGTCTAAGGGCAAACTTGTTGACCTTAGAGAGTTCTGTAGGCACCAAATATGGGATAAACTTCATCTTTTCTGTGAAACTTGCAGCGTATTCAGTAACGCTCAATTTCCCTTTCTTCAAATTCTGAAACTCATTATTGATTTCCAGAAGGTCCTGCTCGGAGCAGTATTGCAGTTTTAGTTGTTCCACAAAGTCTTCCCAAGACATTTTGCTTGCTTCTCCCTTGGGCATAGAGTCAGCTAACAGCTTCCACCAACTCAACACCCCAGATTTTAGCAGAGGGATCGCAAGAGCGGTCTTCTGCCTGTTGCTGCATTCGCAACTTTCAAACATAGTCTCCATTTCGGAGATCCAATCCATTATCTCAACAGGCTTTGGGCTCCCAGAAAGACTTGGCGGTTTGGCGCCCAAGAAGTTCTTGTACATACGCCCATCCTTGTTGTTTCTCCTTTCTGGATCGTTCCTTCGTTCCTCTTGAGTCCCAACTTGACTCACCATGCGACTATTGTTCCCTTCCTCCGATTGCTCGGGAATCAATTCCGGTTCCTCAATAGGTATGATAGGTTCATCCCTATTATTATGCAACATTTGTCGCATCTCCTCCCTTTGTTCGGCTAGCATAGCCCGAATCATGGCTTGCACCGCAGCCATTGTTATTGGTTCTGGTGCTGATGCTACAACAGGTATCTGCTCAATCACTGGCGGTTGATTCCTGTTTTCATCCGCGTTTCTAACGCCACTCCTCGTTCTCACCATTTTTTTTTGATCTACACACCGAATAATTTCACCTTATTACTCCAAACGATTACATGCTAGTTCTAATATCGTATACATACGCTTAGAATCCTAAACACATAAACCTTCAGATCCGGTTGGCAACAAACCGTAGATCCGAAAAAACAATATCATATATGGCAACATATAACATTTAGCACATAAAAGCATTTTAGGCAACTTTCCTAAAATAAACTAGTGCTCGTGTCTAAAATTTATCAGACACATATCTCACAATCTCCACTTAGCATACTAAGTTTAAGTCTAGAAATCCTACAAATTCCTAGTTCGCTTAAACTAATGCTCTGATACCAACTGTGACATCCCCAAAATCTCGGCCAGAAAAGACCGATTTTCATTTATGCTTTTAAATATTTTCAGAGTAAATCCTTTTGATTTGAAAGAGTTGCGGAATTTGTTCCCAAAACAAAACATGATAAAATAATATTTATCAAAGCATTTCATCAAGAGATGCATTTCATTATATAATCAAAACTCGGGATGTCATGTTCCGATACAGACCATAAAGCATAAACGATAAACATTACAAGTCATTCAACAAATATATACATATACAGACTTGTAAACAAAACAACAAGATGATCCATCCATCTTACGCCCTTGTGCCACTTCCTGTAATACAAATAAAACTGAGTGGGTCAGGCTTGGGAGCCTGGTGAGCATATAGGGTTTCAACCCACAATAAATAAGTTATATTTAATTTCACCAACCAAACACTATCCCGATTACCCATTCCCGTTATCCTCACTTTACGTCCCTAAAACAACTATCTCAAGGGACCTAATCTAGGATTTTCATCGGGACGGACATCACTGCGAAGGGGTTTCCTCAACAATAGATATCCTAAAGGCAACCATGAGGGGGATAGAGTACACCGGTGAACACATCGTTCACAACACCTACAGGTTATGAACCTGCTAGCGTTCCACTGGACTGTCTAGAAAGAGTCCGTGGTCGTTATCCATACTCCGCTGAATAACTAGATCAACAACAACAACAACATCGAGGCCTCTCATCTGTTTATTACACACCAACTATATACCCATGTTCTACCCAACATATTAGTAGATAAAATATATATTTTCATACGTAGTTTAAAGAAAACATGTATAGCATGCTTTAATCAACACATATATCACTTAACAGATGAGGCACACACACACATAACACATATCTCATAAAGAAATAAGCAGATCTATAAGATAGAAGAGAGTGAATACTCATTCACACATAACACAACCAAATATATACACATAGCACGTATTTTTATATAAAATACTTCGTATTATTGTATTAGAAGAAATAACTACACACTCACTTGATCAGAAGACGATCCGACAGCACTACGACTTATAGAAGTAGTAATCCACAGCAGATCTGGAAGATCTCCTCGAAAATCGAACTTCTCGCGGGCAGAGCTTCGACTCGGGAACCGCGCTTCTCGGGATCTTCGGGATCTCGGGACTTGCCTCGAGGCTAGAGTATGATACCGGGACTTCGGGATATGATTGGCACGCAAATCGAGGCAAAACTTAGAGAGAGAGAAGAGTTTGAACAAGAGAAAATGGCTGAATTCGACTTCTATTTATAGGCTGAGGGTCTGGGATTACGCGGGGCGTAATCTCAAATTACGCAGGGCGTACTCAGTACGCGGGGCGTACTCGGTTACGCGGGGCGTACTTTGACGTCACTTCATGCGTCAATCTGTGGCACTCGAGTATTGGTCAGACAAGTTGCATCCGACTGAGTACGCGGGGCGTACTCAATTACGCGGGGCGTAATTGACTCGTCGAACTTCTAAATTGCGTAACTTTCGCATACGAGCTCCGTTTTCGACGTTCTTTATATCCACGCGAAGGTCAGACCATACTCTACAACTTACATTTAGACTCCGTCGGCTAATTTTGACTTTTATTTTTATTATTTATTTTTAGAAGGCCGGGACAGAAAAACTTCGTTATAAATTCATAACTTCTTCGTTTGACGTCCGTTCTCGCCTAACTTTTTATCGCTTCGATACCAACAACGAGATCTTCGATTCTCATTTAGATTGCTTCGGCTAACAACCGCTCGATCTCAATTCGAGTATTTCAGGCTGTATACCGCTAAGCCGGAACTTCGATAAATCATAACTTCCTCATACGAAGTCAGATTTGGGCGTTTTATATATATTCAGAAACCTCGTTTCGACTACTACAACATTAACCAAAGATATTAAGTTTATTTTACACTTAAATTTTGACGCTTATTTTTATTCTTAATTAATCAGACCACATAATTAAGCAATTAAGCACAAAACACATAATACTCAAATAATACATTCTTATTATTTCAAAACGGGTTACAAAGGTTAACCTAGACTATTATATTGCTAAATATGGCAAGCCCGGAAACACAGGCGTTACAGTCTGCAAGATAATCATTACAAGAACCCATTCATATCAAAACAAAGATTATTCCTATTCAATCGATTGAGGTTGATTTCAATTTCAATTTCAATTTCCAGCAGTGTAAAATATGCCAGAATTTGCTAGATAACATGTAGATGATGATGATGATAGTGTATACGTCTTGCAAGCAATTGAAACCCAAAAGGCCAAAAGTGTCAAATATTCATAGATTAGAAGTCAAATCTTACTCTGATTTCCCTTTTTTTGGTAATTTCGTACGTTAAAGAAATTAAATCTTCAGCAATCAATCAAATCATTAGAAAAGAAACAAAAACGATGGTGAGGTAGGTAATACCTCTTATAGACTTCGCCAAATGTCCCACCCTGTTGCCTTTGGAACAATCCATCCATACACTGATGCCCTTCCCATAGCTCAAATCCACCGGTTACAATCCCCGGCACAAAGACCACCGGATGCTTCACCTTCAAACCTTCTTTCAAACATTTAACACCGGGAGGATCCAAAAAAGGTCTGATGATTGCCTCCGTCACAAACTGCGGGAAAGAGGCAGACATCACATTGTATAGATACAACAACAGCCACCACGTCATGCACACGCATCCTACAAACCAATAGCAGTTTATTTAGATAAGAATCATATAAGGAGCAACAAAAAAAGCATTTATGTTTCTCTTTTGTTCTCTCGGCTCGATAAAAATATCTACATCAAAGAGAGGATTTAGAGAGGAATTTACAGAAGGCGCAGAGAGAGGGGTGAAATAAGATCTAGTCGTTGAACTCTCGGAATCAAACCCTGCGACTTCTGATCAACACAATGAAGACGAAGTTATTGAGAGGGAGGCTTGTTGTGCGAGATAGATCACAAAGAATATCTAATGGTAATTAAACCAGACCTAGGTCTTGTAAACTTGAGCATCTGTGGCGGTATCTGTCGAGGTAAGGTTAGCCCAAGCTCGCCGGCTAAAATAGATGAGTCGAGATCGTTGGTAGATGAGGTAAGCCAAGGTAGTGAACGTTGTAGAGAGCACTCCCATCTTGAAAAGAACCCTAGAATGATCACTTCAATTTTTTGATAAAATAAATAGTCTGGAGGCACGTTCAAGAATTATAAAGTGACATACTTACACGACACGCCTTTTATGATGGGTGCCCTCCGTGTTTTTATTTTTATTTTTTTCTGGCACAAATTTTAGGGCACGCAAAAATGCGCATCCTAAATCCTTCAAAATTCTAGAGAGGTGACATTATTTTTACGTCACACACTTTTGCGTATCGTAAATTCGTGTGCGTCATAAATTGCGTGTCATTAAAAGCCTTTTTTCTAGTAGTGAGTCCCAACTCCCATCGAAGTCTATGACACAAGCTCTCAACATGTCCTCAAGTGTCTGAATGGTCTACTCACTTTGACCGCCAGTCTACGGATTATAAGCAATGCTAAGGTGCAACCTCGTACCCAGTTCCTCATGGAACTTACACTAAAAAAGAGATGTGAACTGAATGAACTGATTAGATACAATGGAGACTAGAATACAC
This sequence comes from Lactuca sativa, assembly GCF_002870075.4. Lineage (NCBI taxonomy): Eukaryota > Viridiplantae > Streptophyta > Magnoliopsida > Asterales > Asteraceae > Lactuca > Lactuca sativa. Next base: position 52,048,651 of record NC_056631.2, read on the forward strand.
TATCGAGAAACGATATCGTGCACATACTATCACGCAAATTGCATCGAGCCCCTTAGCCGTCTGAGGTAGCTTGGTGATGAAATCCATAGTAATATGTTCCCATTTCCATATGGGAACCTCTAGTGGCTGCAACTTGCCATGCGGTCTCTAGTCTTCGGCCTTGACCATCTGATAAGTCAAGCACCTCTCAACATACCATGCTATCTCCCTCTTTATGCACGACCACCAGTAGCTAAGCCTCAAATCCCAGTACATCTTGGTTGCTCTAAGGTGTATCAAAAACATGGACTTGTATGCCTCCTCTAATACAGTTTGTCTAATCCCACCAAAATCTAGCACCCAAACCCATCCATACCGGGTCAATAATCCACGACTGTCACTAGCAAACATGTCAACCTTACCCCTAGGCCTCTCTTGCTTCTAATTTTCTTTCTTGACTCCCACAATCATAATCCTTGACTACGTCAACCCACCTACACTGCCTCATTTTCAGATTCGACTGATCCATGAGATATCTCAAACTCTTGTGATCTGTGTAGATGGTACACTGGACCCCATACAAATAATGTCGCCAAATCTTGAAGGAAAACACCACTACTCCCAGCTCCAAATCATGAGTTGGATAGCGAGCCTCATGCGGCTTCAACTGCCGAGAAGCATAAGCATTAACCCTCCCTCGATGCATAAGAGTTGTCCCCGGGTCAGTAATGGATGCATCACAAAATATCACAAAATCCTCAAAGCCCTCAGGGAGAGTCAAAAGTTGGGCCTCACACAACTTTTGTCTCAATGTCTGGAACGCAGCCTTCTGCTTAGGCCCCTAGCAAAAATACACGCCCTTCCTCTTCAGACGAATGAGGGGTACCGCAATCTTGGAGAAGTCCTGAATAAATCTCTGATAATACCTTGCCAAACCCATGAAACTCCCTATCTTCGAGGGAGACATTGGAACCTCCCACTGCATCACGACCTCAATCTTGGCCAGGTCAACCAAAATCCTGTTTTGGTTGACGAGATGTCCCAAGAATTGGACCACTCGTAACCAAAACCCACACTTCAAGAACGTGACATACAATCGTTCTCACCTTAAAACTCCTAGAATATCTCGAAGTTTCTCCTCATGTTGCTCCCTGGTCTTGGAGTACACCAAGATATCATCAATGAAAACAATGAATGATCGATCGAACATCGGCCTGCATACCCAATTCATCAAATCCATAAATGCCTCAGGCACATTGGTGAGCCTGAATGACATCACCATGAACTCATAATGACCATGACAAGTCTGAAACACAGTCTTCTCTACGTCCTCATCTCTAACCCTCATCCAATGATACCCTAACCTCAAATCGATCTTGGAGAACCAAGATGCACCCTACAACCGATCGAAAAAGTCATTAATCCGCAGAAGTGGATAACAGTTCTTCACCGTCAACTTGTTCAACTCCCGTCAATCAATGCACATCCGATGTGAACCATCCTTTTTCTTTACATATAGAATCGATGCTCCCCATAGCAAACTGCACGGTCTAATAAACTGCTTGCCCAACAGCTCCTGAAGCTGAGAAGACAACTCCTGCATCTCCGGTGGTGCCAATCGGTATGGCACCTTATCAATCGGGGTCGCACTTGGAACCAAATCGATCCTAAAATTAACCTGCCTCTCAGGGGGCACACCGGGTAACTCCTCTAGAAACACATCACCAAACTCTCTACCCACTGGTACATCCAAAACTGAAACCTCTGTCCCGACCTGGGTGTCAACCACATATGCAAGATAACCCATACACCCATGTTGCAGATACTATTGATCCTTGGAGGCAGAACAAAAGGTTGATACAGTCCTGGTACCTTCTCCATAGATAACCAGTATTCCCCCACTTAGGGTTTGAAATATCACTCGCTGACTCTCATAGTAAATTATGGCCCCAAATCTGCTCAGCTAAGCACCCCTACTATCACACACATCCCTCATGGGGATAGGAATCAAATCAATCGGATACGGCACCCCAAAAATCTCCAGGACACAACTTTGATAAACCCTCGATGCAAAAACCCCATGTTTGTTGGGGATAGAAACACGCAACGGATACTCCAACTCTCCAAGAGTCATATCGAAACCTTTACTAAAAGACCGAGATACAAAAGACCGACTCGCACCTGAGTCAAAAAGTATAAGAGCAGCCAAGGAGTTCACTAAAAAGGTACCTACCATATCATAAACGTAAGCACACCATAAAAAATGATAGAATAATAAATATAAACATACAACTAACGACGTCTGGTGCTACCCTGGACTCCTCTGCAGTGAGATGGAAAGCACAACCTTGAGCCCTCAAGGGCTCCGCCTTACCTTGGCGTCCATCCATGATCCTCGGAGTAGTTGGCGTTGGGGCATGCGTCGACCTCGCAGAAATCAAGGGAGAGTTGGCCTTCACATGGCCAAACTGCTCACAGTGATAACATATTTGGGTGCTCGGTACTGGGACCCGCTGACGACAACCCTTGGCATAATGCCCCTCATTTCCATATTTGTGGCATCCCGAAGAAAATCAACAAGAACCATCATGACCTTGCCGCACTTTCCACAAGTGCGGCCCCTCTATCCCCTAGATCTTGCTTGAATCAGCAGGCTTAAACCACTTCACTGCAGGCTGAGACTGAACATGAGTCTGCCTCAACTCCCTCTTCTGGAGCTCTATCTCAATCTCATACATTCCCGCGGCCTCCTCTACCTCAATGAGAGTACCATAGAGCTAGGTGGAAACAAACGAGTGGATATTCGTCTTAAGCATGCTCAAGTACCGATTCATCTGAGCCTGCTTAGAAGCAGCAAACTCAGGGCAGAAAAGAGGCCTCTCAGTAAACATCCTGGAGATCTCAGTTACCGTCTCAGTCCCCTGCCTCAGATCCAGATACTCCTAAGTCAGCCTCTCTCTCTCTCAACCAACATAACATACCTCATGAGAACATCTCAAAGAACTACTCCCAATTCACAGCAGCCTTCTACTCAACATTGTACGAGCCAGTCACCAATCTCCACCAATCTTTCGCCCCTGACCGGAGAAGGTTCCGGGCACATTAGACCTTCTGGTCAACAGGGAAGGAGTATGTGAAGAAACAACCCTCTACATTATATAGCCACCTCATTGCCACAATCAGATCCTGAACCCATCAAACACTAGGGGCTTCGTATTGTCAAAGTTCTGATACTAAAAAAAACTCTCTCCCCACGAATCCCTGCGGCAGCAACAGCCGCGGTGGCTGCAATAGCAATAGCCTTAGTAAGAGCAGTGTAACAATCATCAAAGACCTCCATCACAATGGTCTTGATAAACCCAAATGTCTCTGGCATAGACCTCTGGATAGCAACAGCCACCTCAATGGCGATGATCTCCAGAATCTGGTCATCAGTCAAACCCATCCTATCTTGGCCACTCGCTCCAGACTCAAAACTTGATCCGCTCATAAACACCATACTAAAAATAAACCAAAATATATCAGAAATGCCATGATCCACATAGATATAATCACGATATAAATCTAACCGTTGGGGTTTGTGACTTCCTTGTTACGTGTATGGGTCATGTACTTTCAGTAGTATGGGCCTATACTACCTTCCACACCTACCCATATTTGTCCCAATGATCATTATAACTGCTAAACATAATTACAACAACAAGGATATGCATACATCCTTTCCTCACTCTCTCTCTCTCTCTCTCTATAGTGGCTAAACATTCCTCATCTGGTCAGTTGCTCACACATATACTCATCCATGAAACTTCCACCAACCATGTAGCACTCGTGTATGCTAAGCATACATAACACTTGATCATATAGAAATTTGAATACTTGATTCTAATCTAAGACCTTCATCAGACAAAAACAAGCAAAAAAGGCTAAACTAAACATTCTCATGCTATAAAATCTTAGTTATGTACAACTATGATGCACACGCTAGGCAACTATAGTAATGATGTCAATTCCATACAAGAAGTAACCCTAAGCTAATAAGCATCATACATCAGGCAATTTTAATTCCTGAAGATCCCTAACCTATCACTAGCCTGTTGTTCTATCATAAACATCATATAAAATAACAGTGTAGTAACTTGGGCTATACTTTCTTGCTCCGACTGATCATACACATTGCATCCTTCCTTGGTTACTTTTGAAAACAATTTTGAAAACCATTTTAAAAACTTGTACAGTTCCCTAGTTTGTGTCTAGGTTCACACAAATGTTCATCTAATTCTCTCAAAACAAGGCTCTGATACCAACTTACTTGTAACATCCATAAAAATCATGCCAGTTTCAAACTTTCTAAAACACTTCAAAACCAAATGATTAGTACAAAAGTTGTTTTCAAAATAGTATAGTGTCAGAGTATCCGATATCAAAACATGAAAACATAAGGAGGTGTACGATCACGCCTTTCTCTTTCCGCGATCATCAGATGTACCCAAAAACAATCAACAACTGTAAGCCCGGAACTTACTGAGTTCTCCTAAAATACCAACACCATACAAACATATCAATAACATATAAGCAAACAACATGCATAATGAGTCTTCAGCCTGAATGGACCGCCTCGCAGGCCATTATCCTATCTGGACCGCTCTCCGAGCTTGCGACATGTCTGGACCACCTCACAGGGCCTACAACCTATCTGGGCCGCTAGTCGGGCCTTCATCCTGACTGGACTGCCTTTCAAGGCCTATAGTCTATCCGGACTGCTCTGGGTATGTTGGCCTTCAACACAAAGCAAGACCGCCTCATCCCAACCCCTGAACAAACAATCATGTGTACATAAATATCATATGCTAGCATATATAAAAGTCAAACCAATCTAACAGATCACTAATCATAGCAACATCCTATATCCAGGATACAGACCTAACCGTCACTATATAGCATCATCCTATATACCAGAATACCAACCCAATCAGGTCACTAAGCGTATCACCATCCTAACTACCAGGATGTAAATCAATAAGCATATCATGCAATAACCCGGATACAAATCCGAAAAGGTCCGGCATCGATGCCTTAGACCCTGTTGATATAATGAGAAGGACTCACCTCACAATGTCAAACTGTAGTGCTAAGATCAAACTCTTGAATCACAACCACGAACTCCACCACCTATATTCACCATAGGACCACTTCCATAAATTCCCAATTTACTAAAATACCCCTAGAAGTCAACTGGTTAACCCTTGATCAAAGTCAAAGTCAACGATCAAGGTCAACATTCCATGTTGATCCAACTCGTCGAGTCCTTCCAGAACTCGAGAAACCATGAAAACCCTAGTTGACTCGCCGAGTTTCCAAACAACTCGTCGAGTCCATGCGTGTCTAAAAGTCGGAAAAACCCTATCTGATTCGTCGAGTCCTCTCATTGACTCGCCGAGTTCATGCAGAAACCAACAACGGCCAATCTTCATCGGACTCGTCGATTTGACCATGCAACTCGTCAAGTCCCTTCAGTCTATTTCCCATTCAGACGTTTTTAAGCTACCCAAAGCTCCAAATTGTAGATCTAGCTTCCTAAGGTATAGATTCCATGTAAAGTTGCAAACTTTACGTGCATGAAAGGTCTTAAAGGCTTAGAACACCAAAACCAAGTCTAGAATGAGGTTTAGGGCATGGTGAGAGGGCAATACAAGGTAAAGTTGACAACTTTATGAATTTGGGACCTAGAGGAGTCCAGATCTGCAGTTTCAACTTCAGATCATGGCCAATACCTGAAATAACTCTATAATAATCTAGAAATAGCCCTAAACCTAGAATGAAGAGATATAGCTTAGAGAAAAGTCAAGGTAACGACTTTTTACCTTCGAAATGATGCCAAGATGAAGTAGAGTTAGATCTACAAGCTCTTCGTTGCTCCAAGCTCCTTAGACTTCGAGCCTTCTTCACAAACACCACTTTCCAAGCTTCTTAACACACAAAGACAGAGTAAAATCGTGATTAGGGTTTTCTGAGCTCAAGGGGGCGGTAAGGGAGGCTGTTGGAGGGTAATGACCCTTTAAATAGGGTGCAGAACCCTGGAAATTAGGGTTTCATTTTCCAGCTCCTACTCGTCGAGTAGGTCCAATAATCCATGCGGGCTAACCCGCCTCTAGATGACGAGTTGGGGCAACTCATCGAGTAGGTCCATGGACATGTATATAAAGCTTTAATACTTATACCTGGGAGTCAGGGTGTTACATTGTAACATCCCAAAAAACACAATAAATTTTAATTTTTTCGAAAACAACCCATAACCATAAATGTTTACAAAATCATTGTTTCAAAAGTGTATTTTCGTAATCAGAGTATCCCAAAATCCAAACAACATAAAAACCAAAGGATGTGCACGGTCACACCTTCTCCTTGCCACAATCATCTGAAGTACCTAGAACAATAAACTGAAACTGTAAGTCAAAGCTTAGTGAGTTCCCCCAAAGTACCAACAGACAACATATAACATCATATACTGGGTCCACAACTAACAAACTGAATTACCTATGAGCCCACAATACGAGTTTTGCTTTCCCTTTAGGCCCACAACTTAAATCTGGTTTGCTCTCGATCCCACAACATAAGTATGCCTTTCCCTACAGTCCCACGACTTATCTTTGGCTTGCTCCCGGGTTTGTTGGCTACCATATAAAGCAGTACTACCTCAACCCAACCATACCATGTCGACATATACATAACATACAACATATATCCAGCAACAGATAAATATATAACTAGTTATGAGACAAACAAGCAGATCTACAGATCACTATTGCATACTAATCCTATTTACTAGGATACCAATCTAACAAATCATTATAACATATCAACATCCTTTATACCAGGATACATAATCTAATGGGTCGGCATTGGTGCCTTCGACCCATAAGTACAATGGGGAAAACTCATCTCTTAGTTTGAAATGATCGTTGAACAGGACACAACTCCAAATATCAACTCTACCAGTCAACTATCCAACAATTAGCGACCAATTCTCAAATACAACTCAAAATACCCTTATGTCAAACTTGGTCAAACCTTAGCCAAAGTCAAAATCAATCCATATTCAAAATTCCCATAATCCACTAGTCATGTTGTGACCCCTAATGGTCATGTCGTGAGCTAATAAGTCCAAAACAGTCAAGGAAAGCCATCCTCATGTCGTGACACCCTGTGCTCACGTCGTGAGAATGCTCTGACCAGAAGTTCTTAATGAAAATCTTAATCTCTTTTTTCCTAAGCAACCAACTCCCCCATAGTGTCTTATTCACTTCAGAACATCATAAAAATCGTGGCTTTTTGGACTTGCATGTCCAATGCATCTACCGAACACTAGCTAGGGCACAAAAAGGGAAAATGACACCAAATGTCATGCATGAACCGTAAAACTCGGCCATCTACCAGATCTAGAATCTATACTACTCAAGGGACACTGGAGATCCATAAAGTTGGCAAGTTTATGGATTCCAACCTCTACATCATCTTGTACATGAAGGATAAAGCGTGAAAATTTAGATCTAGGCTTATAAGCTTATAAAGCAATGAACTTGAAACTCACAAAAGGTCCAGAAGGTGTGCAAACGCTTAATGGTGAGACTTGAATGCAGAAACAACTGACTAGATACTCTTCCTCTTCTTTTCCTTGGCTAAAATCACCACAAATAAGCTTAAAGTCAATATGGATGCTAGGATGTCAAGGGGGAGTGCAAAGAGGTGATAGAGGCTGAGGGTGGGCTAACGCTAGCCCTCACTTCCTTTAAATATGGAAATAAAATCCCCAAAATTAGGGTTTCCTCTCAGGAAGGCATCACGTCGTGACACCCTATGCTCACGTCGTGAGCCTCGAAGATTATGCATGTGTTCATTAAACTCCTCACGACGTGACATACATTCCTTATGTCGTGAGTAAGGTCAAATCCTTGAAAATTAAACTTGATAAATTCTCACTTGAACTAAATGTAACAAGCTTGTACCATTTTGGGAAGTCATACTTTGAAAATTTTATCTCCAAACCATCTATCTTTCTAGAATAGGGTGTTGTCTCCTTCCCCGACATGCTTCATAATCATGTTATTTGAGTTAATCCCCATTTTTTAAAGATCATCTTTGACATTTGCCATGTTTTTCTATACTCATGTGCGAGTCTTTTTTTGCCATATATTCTCATGGTTTATTATCCAGGTTATGTAGAACTTTAATAGTCATACTCCATAAGGTAGCCCTTTTACAATCAACGATAGGTTTAGAGATCGTAGTGATTCCAATCCAAGCCCCCTATATATTTTGTTGCAATTACTTTTTCCCATGCTACCCAATTTGTTTTGTACTTTTCATCTGATTCACCCCATAAAAACTGTGTTATGATTTTTTCTAATGTGTCAATGATCCCAATTAGAGCAACAAACAAAGAAAAATAATAAGAGGGAAGGCTTCCAAGAACAACTTCGGTTAGGGTCAATCGACCACCGAAGGAGAGTGGCTTTGCCTTCCAAGAAGTAAGTTTAGATTGAAATTTTTCGATCATAGGTCTCCAATGTTTCTTTAGATTCATATTTTCCCCAACCGGGACACCGAGGTATATGAATGAAAGTTTTACCGATTCACAACCAAGAGTTCTTGCGCCTCTAATAACTTCCTGTATATCTACTCCAATTCCAAACACACGCGACTTGTGAAAAATGAATTTAAGACCTGGTGATAAGTGAAAACATCTTGGAATTTTCGCAAGATTTTTTTTATGTTTTCCATACTCCATTCACCTACAAAAAGGGGTCTCATAAAATAGGTGTGAGATAGTTAAATTGCTATGTGGTATTTTTAACCCTAAGAAAATGCTTTTCTCACAAGCCGTTTTCAATGTAATATTTAGGCCTCCATGGAAATTATGAACATGAATAGAGAAAGGGAATCCCCTTGCCTTACCCCTTTGCATTACAAACTCTTCTGTAGGTGAACCGTTTACAAGAACGGATGCCCCATCCGATTTGAGACATCCTTGTATCCACCTCCTCTATTTCTCTCCATATCCTAGCTGCATCAAGATAGAGTCCAAGTATTCCCAATTTATTGAGTCGAAGACTTTCTCGAAGTCCAGTTTGAAGAGTAGCATTCTTTTTTTAGCGTTTTCGGACCGTGCACATAATTCATTATTATTTAAAGGCCCATCAAGGATGTTTCTTCCTTCTACGAATGCTGATTGTGCCTCACCAGTATTTTTTCCAATAACTACTTTTAATATGTTGGCAAGGAATTTTGCAATTATCTTGTACATGCTTTCAATGAGACTTATCGGACGGTAGTCTCCAAGAGTAATTTGGTCCTTTATTTTTGGAGCTAAGGTAATGAAAGACGAGTTTCACTCCATATCCACTTCCCGTATTTTTCAAAGTATTGCACGTATTGTACAATATCACATTGCAGACTGTCCCCAAATTTTTTGATGAACTTGAAGGTAAAACTCGTCCGGTCACGGTGCTTTTTCATTTCCACAAGCCCAAACAACATCTTTTATTTCCTGAGTTATGAACGGGTCTTCCAAGTATTGTTGTTCAGCTGGCTCTAGTATCTTGAAATTAGGACCGGTGAGTTTTGGTCTTAACTGCCACTTTTCCTGGAACTTCTTCTAATAGAAGTTGAATACTTCCTTTTTTATTGTCTACGTTTCTGTGATCGATGATCCATTAATTAATAGCCCCATGATATGATTCCTGTATTTTTTGTTGTTGAAATATTCGTGGAAGAATGCTAAGTTTTCATCCCCGTTAATTGTCTACTTTATTCGTGACTTTTGCTTCATATCTAAAATCGCCATTTTGTCCATCTCAACAATCTTTTGAAAAGTTGTTCTCCTATCATTTATCTCCAAATCTGTGAAGGGTCTTTGTTCGACACACAAGTCAATATCTTGAACCCTTTTTTTTATTTGCTTCATGTCTTCCATCTCTTTGGGGTATTCTTTTGCTCTCCATATTTTTAGTTTGTTCTTTTGGAATCGAAGTTTGGCAGCCAAGAACATATCAGGGGTACAATACCCCTTGAACTTTAATTTTTACATGCGTAAAATATACTGTTATCAAAGCCTTCCCGACTCATCCAAGAATTGTAGAATCTAAATGAAGTTTTCCCAAAGTCAGGGGCAGAGGTTTGGAGTATCACCAGGCAATGGTCAGAGAGCTCCCTCGGGTGGGCGGTCACCAAGACAGATGGGAGTGAGTTAATGAAATTGGAGCATACTAGGAATCGATCAAGCTTACTAAGTTTGATTTCGGTTTGGCAAAAGAAAGTGAATCGATGTCCATCCATGCGAATATCATGTAATCCACCCTCCACTATGAATCCATAGAAGTAAAAGGCAAATGAAGAACAAAACTGGGAGTTGTACCTTTCTTCTGGCCTTCTGATAATATTAAAGTCTCCAAACATGATCCAAGTCCCTGGTTTCTCGATTTTAATTTGGAGCAGTTCCTCCCATAGTTTCTTTTTTTCCACTGGTGCATGTGGTCCGTATACATTTTCAAAAAAATATATCTCCTTGTATCCCTTCCCATTTTCCAAGTGTTATCAGGAAGTGTATAGTCTTGATAACCTACTTTACATTGTATAAACTAGAATCCCACATGCTTAGTATCCCACCTAAACTTCCTGAAGCTTGAATTGCATTGTGACCGAAGTCATTTAAATCCCAGCAGTCATCAACCTTTATATCATTTACATATGCTAATTGTGTTTCCTGAAGACCCAAAAAAAGTGATACCATTTTGACATTTAGTCTTTTCACCCATTGAATTTGTGTTCTTCGCATATTCCCCTTATATTCAAGCTTAAGAAATTCATTTGGGGGTTGCACTTTCTCCGTTTTCACCCATCATTTCTCGAAGAATCGAGTGGTTTGAATTAATTTCAAAACCCAATTCCTTTCCCACTTCCACAGTTTTCAATTTCAAGTGAGAAGGAACTGTCGACACTTGCATCTTGTTGAGTACTTGAGTCGCCAAAGGTTCAATTAAGATCAAAAGATCAATTATCACCATCTCCTTTAGACATTGGTTGTGTTAGAGTGTTAATAAATTCAGGTGTATCCCCGTTTAGATCTGTCATCGGCGTTATATTTGGTCATATATTGTCCACTCTTCGTCTTTTGTGGGTTCATGCATTCAGACGTATATAGTTTAACTAAAATAGTTTTAGTGAGTAACTCTATGTATGTATGCATCTCTACCGGTTTAACTAAAATAGTTTTTATCATGCGTTTCAAATACAAATTATGCAATGATACATTATTTTACCCGATGATACAATTTAAAGGAACATTTAAATATAAAAAAAGAACTAATAGCCCATTTCCATTTTTTTGGTAACACTTGTCTGTAATGCTCAAACATTTTAATTACCCAAAAATAATTGCAACACATTTGTTATGCTCATAATCATAAACCGTTGAACACCCTTAGGGACGGTTTTAAGGGGTTCCCGGTGTGGCACCAGCAACCCATAATTTTTGTAGCCGCAGTGGAAAAATTTTCTGTTTTTTGATTTTTTTTTTGTTTTTTTTTTTTACCTATTTTTAATATATCGGCAACACCTATTCATTCCGACAACACCTACTATGCATTCTTGCATCCGTCCCTGAACACCCTGATTGTTTTCATCCCAAAGAGTCATGTATAATGTCAATAAATCCAAATATAACAAGCTTATAGAACTTTTTTTATTATTTTTATTATTATTTTATTTATTTATTTATTATTTGTTTAAATATACCATCTAATATATATATATATATATATATATATATATATATATATATATATATATATATATATATATATATATATATATATATATATATATATATATATATAAGAAACTCATTTCTCTCTTCTATTCTTTACACTTATATTTATTTGCTATGTGCAAACAAAATGAAACATTTTTCAAGAGTGTAATTCATCATGTTATATATTTTTGAGAATTTTTATATGTACCACGCCAAAATGTTTAATGTACCCTTATGTGAATGTAATAGTGTTTGTGTATCCTTATGATTTGACGATTTATATGAATGAGAGGTACATATAGTTTTATGTAACATTTTTCTTGTCATGTAATATATATATATATATATATATATATATATATATATATATATATATATATATATATATATATATATATATATGTGTGTGTGTGTGTGTGTGTGTGTTTTATTTTCAGTAATATAAATATTTTTTAAATTTTGATAAATATGAAAAATTATCTTACGTTATACCACAAATAACTAAAAATACCTTTTATTATAATTTCATTTTGAGACTATTCCATTTTGATTTCTTAGATTTTAGTTAACAAACTAAGAGATAAGTAAAGAATTAATTATTTATTAAATGTATAAAATATATCCCAGATAGATGTTTTAGGGACATTTTTATTATATAGAACAAGTATAATGAAAAAAAACATAGTAGTGAAGCAAAAACACATGATTATAAGGGTTTTGATGATGTTGATATTGTTTTTTTCCACCTTACAACTTTGCATGAATAATGTTTAAAATGTTACATTCCTTTCTGTTTAGTCGTTTACCTACCCATAAATACATAAATGGAATTTAATCTTTCTACTCTAATAAAATTCATTTTGCCACATATCAATTTTTCATTAATTTTGATATTTTTTATTTTGTGGTATTTTTGAAATAAATGATATCTACATGTTAATTTTTGTTTTTTTTTTTTCAATTTTAAAAATTAAAAAGTCATATAATCCTTATAGTTATATATATAAAGTATTAATTGTAATAAATGTGATTGTAAATTGCAATAAACAAGTTTTTGCTTTTTTTATTTTGAATATTTATTTTAAAAAATATTAAAGGTCTTTTATTTTCTAATTAAATTAATAATAACAACACAATCACAAATCAAGATACAACAATCAAAATTTAACAATAGTCAAAAGACCGATTCAAACATATTTGAAGCCTGAGAGAAATTAAAAAAAAAGGTCTGCAAACATTTATACTTGAGCTTTTCTTAAACTCTTGTTAAAAAGGAACATGGATTTTAAATAAAAATAAAATGTTCTATTGTAAAAAAATTATTATTATTATTATTATTTGAGAACTAAATTCATATGATTTCAAACGCATTAAAAAAACCTAAAATATAACCCATGCTAATCTTTTTTTTTGAACCGACAAATCTAATCTACTATTAAGCTAACAACACCTATTCCACCTATGTCCACAACGGGACTTGAATCCTCAACTTCAAAGAGAGAGAGCATCACCTGATACCGCTGGGCTACAAGCCTTTTGGTATAACCCATGCTAATCAAGTCAAACATTTTGATGAGCTCGTACGATGTTTTATTATACTGAAACCAACAACCTATAGTCTACGAATATAACTTATAACACATGAAAAACTTAGTAGATTCAACTCATTGTCCTATTCTTTAACCATGATGTTTAAAGCATTTTGTAGTATAACGCAGAACTGAAAGCTTGAAGATTGAAAAGAAAAACAATAAAAATTGCCTTAAATATGGGGACCATTTAGGTCGGTAGGATCTATTTTGTATGCCGACTAGTCTTTTTTAGAAGCCAACTAACACATATTTCATAGGCTCGTCCTGCGATTTTACGAGTACTTTAGGAAATTGTTTATTTTTCGAAAGCAAGTTTAAGTGAATTAGCTTAATTGTTTTTTTTTAATGGTTTATTTAAACTTTTTTAAGGACATCTTCAATGGTTAATATCTCAAAAAAAATGTCACATCAAATTTCCACTAATAGTTATACATTAGTTCTCTAACACCCGTTTCCAAATATTTTCATTTTCAACCTAAAAATGACATTTCTTGCAAAATATTTTCATTTTCAACCTAAAAAAGGACATTTCTTGCAAATAGGACGTACATGAAGTGTACGTCGGGCGTAAGTCATTAATTTGACCGCGAACCTTGTTGGGTACACTGGGCGTACACATTGATTATGTTGGACGTACTCGTGCTGTTCCAAAACCCTAAATTTTTAGGGTTGTGTACCTTATTTAAACATCATATTCCCTCTTTGTAACGTCCCAAAATTTCATAGTAAAATTTTTATTTTTAAAACAGTAAATAATACAACCAAGTTGCTCCAAAATCGATCAAATGATTATATTATTTAAACATCAGAGTAGTATCAATAAATGCCAATGCCGAAAACTTTGAGGGGGATGTTGTGCAGTCACACCGGACCTTTCCCTTTCGAACCAAAAATACTGAAACCATAAATATGAAATCGTAAGTACAAAGTTTAGTGAGTTCCACAAAATATCACATATCATACATATAATAGAGATTGCTATGTGCCAACCATAGTCTTGTCATGGTCTTTCCTTGTCAGGCCCGAAGCCAAAACCCTAGGTCTTACAGACAAGTGTCAAGAGCCACCTCCTGGTCTTCCATGCAAGTATCACATAGACAACAAGCCTACTACATATATCTACCAAGGTTCGATCCATGGTCTTGCATACAATTTTCCAGGAGCCACCTCGAGGTCTTTCATACAAATATCAAGGGACACCCCATGGTCTTCCTATATAACATAAGCCAATAAGCTGACATTGGTGCCTTCGACCCCCGAGTACAGTGAGGAGACTCACCTAAATCACAAATCCGACTAACACATAGCTCAAAACCGTGTCGACCACAACTAACTACTCTCCTGCCAAATGATGGGTGCTTAACACCTCTTATCAATCCACACAAGGTAAACTCTAAGTCTACCTTCTAAAAATAGAATTTGACCAAAAGTCAACTCAAGCCAAAAGTTAACGGTTAAAGTCAAAGTCAACAATCCATAATGTAAATTATCCATCCTCACGTTGTGACCAACCCTTGGTTACGTCGTGAGAGCTCACTCGGTCCGATTCCAACTCATCTCGACTCAAACTCAGCCAAGGAAAAAGACATGAGTTAACCTCACGACGTGAACAACCTTATCTGACATCGTGAGCCCCAAGAAACTCATCAGAACAGGATCAACCACTCCTCACATCATGAGACCCTATGTGTCACGTCGTAAGAACAATCTGAAGCCAAAAGTCCAACTTTTAAGTCCTTAATCCATTAAGCCTTGAACTCTAACTTTCTTGAAGGTCTTATAACTCCATAATACACTGGAAAGTCGATGCTTTTAAGATATATATGTCCAATACATGTCTAGATCTCATTCGGGTCAAAAGGTGAAGAAAAAGACATATAACTTTCATGCAAGGTTCCAAAACTAAATCATTCACTAGATCTGAACTCCATAACACTGTTAAGACCATTATAACCCATAAAGTTGCCAACTTTATGGTTTCCATTCATTCAAACTTGCTCAACCAAGGAGGAAAGTGGAAAAAAACTTGAATCTAGCCTCAAATAACAATAAATGATGAAGCTTTGACACTTATAAGGGCCCATAAACAATGTAAGGTGATGATGATGATTACTTGCAAGCCGCTACAAAAGAACGTATTCTTCTTCTTTTTTTCTTCTTCTTCAAGCCAAGAAAGGCTCCAAAATGACCAAAGATCAAGCAAGGGATGAAGACTAAATTTTTCTGAGGTGAAAGAGGGTTTGGAGGCTGATAGTGAACCTTAAAATGGGTTTAGAGGAGCTTAAATACAAAGGAAACCTAAAAAGATCATGGGATTGGGCTGCATTAGTTCTCACGTCGTGAGCCTCTATGTCTGACACCATGAGACCAGTCCCGAACAAAGATTTTCATCTTGTCCCATCTCACGTCGTGAGGCTCCATTTCTTCCAAAATCCAACCTCTTGACTCCTTGAAACCCAAATTCGATTCATCTGGAAAATGGGTGTTAAAACTCTCCCCCACTTAAATTATATTTCGTCCTCGAAATCACTCCTTACCACCTTTTAGATACGCCAGACAACCTGGAAGATACTCCCACAACCTCAATACGGACTGAGAAGTCGACTCATACATACAACGGCCTTCCAAAACTATAACTGAACCTAGCCTTAGCAAGGCTCTCATACCCTGACGACAAACGAATCCTTGCCCAACTAGCATTAACCTCTGCCTGAAACCCGAAATCCCAAAATCTTGTCTGACTCCCCAACATACAGACCATTCTAAATCACTGTCGATTCGACTCCACTTCGTAATCCAAACTGAACCCTTCTAACTCTGGATTATCTTGTTGTTTCCATAGGGAAACAGAATTCCTGGCCTTTTATCGTTGCTGAAAACCTTCACTCGATAACAGGGCGACTCCTAATACGATTCTCATTCCTTGGTACCATCCTAGAATCACCTTGTTATCCCATAATTATATTTCTGATGCAATTGATACCTCCCTGGTCTCGTACTTGCCTACGAATTAACTGATATACCAAATTTCCAACTGATTATTGAGGTTGATAGCCTCACACAATCGCACCACACGACTCCTGAACGAAGGTCTATCTGGCAAGAGTTGTCCTAGCTTGCTTGCCATAATGGCTCTAACAACCCTCCTAATCCAACCAAGGATAACATAACCAACCATTACACTGATGCAATAAAATCCACTTTGCTATAAATGAATGTTGCATGCCTGGTTGTAGTGTTATATCACAACCGGCCTCATGCGACCCACAACCTTCCTTAATTCGACAAATGTTATGGCCCTCCCATAGTCTTCCGCCCTGTCCTACCATGGTCTAATCTCACCTAGAGGTATTACGAGCCAAATCAAAGTTCCAACACACTCTCAAAGCTGCTCATGGACTAGGTGAATGCTATGGGCCACCCCGCAGTCTTATAACACTACAAAACTACTTAACCTAGTGAATGTTATGGCCATCCCCGCAATCTTACAATGCTTCTATACTACCTGCCAACCTAGTGAATGCTACGGCCACCCCCGCAGTCTTACAACACTTCTACCACTATCTGCCAATATAGTGAATGCTACGGCTACCCTGCGGTCTTACAACACCTCTATACTACCTGCCAACCTAGTGAATGTTATGATAACCCCCATAATCTTACAACACTTCTATACTGCATGCCAACCTAGTGAGTGCTAAGACCACCCCCGTAGTCTTAAAACACTTCTATATGACATGGTCTCAACCCATGGTCTTTCCGTTTATCTACCATACCAACTATAATCATCATGAGTCGAACCCGCATTCGACAATTCAACCAGGTGTTTGGGTCGTGCTTCGAACCCCAAAGCCTTAATCGGACAAGAATAGGCAGAAAGGCTCTAACACAACCCTTAATTTGTTTCTGATCACGTACCCACCATGCATCACTACCGATGCACAATGTAACTTGAATATCCATTCATTTGCAAAACTTAGTCCAAACTATTCTCCACCACTTGGATTCGACTATGCTCTTCCAATCCATTAAGAATTGACGAATTTCCAATCCACCTCACAACCTGCAATTCAACCTAAGCTTCCATGACTATCATTCCATTACTAGCCAATCTTAGCGATTACATGCATTCCAAAACTAGCTGAATACTTCCTGAAATCTCAACGAGCTCAATAAGACCAAGTACTTCCCATTGACTCCACTATAAGTCTTTGGCGACTTATCAGATGACAAAGAACAACATCACAAATATCAAAACAAGTACGCAACCGATTCTACGACCTACTTGCAATTAGCGCACTTCCCATGCAAACATGCAACTGACCACAATACGAAGGTATGAAGTTGACAACTATCGATCTTACACCCACGATCAAACCAATTACTCGTTGCTTCAAAACCACGAAGAACCCCTACGTATCCTGCATTCAAACCCACATGCCCAACCCACAGATTCCTTGAATTCTTGCTGATACAACTAAAGATCAAAGTGAATGTTGATATTTTCTCACTTTATGCTTGTTCTGATGATGACCGATGCTTCCTACATCTAAATCCAAAACTGACTCACCCAAATATCCCCTAAACACGACCCTCGGTATGCAAAATGGCATATGAAGATTCTCAAGATAAAATGTCTAGACCATCATGAAGAAAACTTTAATTTCTAGGTGAAGACTTAGATAAACCACACATAGTGTCTCACACACAAACATGAAATGATAAACACAATTAATAAGAGCAGGAAGGAAGTGAATACAACACATACGTGCGACGTCCATTGGTGGAACCAAATCCCCTCATTAACTCTAGACAGTCGACCTTCTTGTAGCCCACTTGGTTGTAGTGAAAACATAACGGGCTCGTCCCCTAGGTACAATCTCTGCCGACATGACCAACCCAGCCACACTTGTACCAACCGATACCCCTAGATCAACAAACCCTATCGTGCTGCTTCCCGCACATGCTCCACTAACCACGACCCTGCTGGCTCCTCGACCGTTGATCAGAAACCTTGGGTCTCTACATAGGACCCCTAACTGTCTGCACCTACTCTGGCTTCCACTTCTCCAGGTGCTCCAAATCAATCTCCCTCTCTCGGGCTCTAGCAATCACATCCTCCAAAGTCCGACAAGCTGAAAAGCTCACAATGTAACATCCCATCCCTCAGGTATAATAATTATATATCTATTTTTGGGATTGAGTGAGTGACTCGATGAGTTGTAAGCCCGAATCGTCGAGTAGATTCGAATTGGTCATGTGGGATTAATGACCAACTCGACGAGTCAGAGATCTGACTCGCCGAATTAGTGCTATGTGAGGAAACCCTAAATCTCTAGGTTTTTGTCCTATTTAAAGGGCCTTAAGTTGTAACATACACGTTTTGAAATCGTGTTTTAAGTAAATAATATTATGAAATATTATGTGAATTTGAATGTTGAGTTCTAACAGATAGTTTTTACTAGAATTGAAGTAAAACTATGCTTAGAATCATTCATAAAGTATTGGAAGTCTTATGAGATTCCAATCAAATGTCAAATAGTGAAATTTAACGAAAATATAAAATTTGGAATAAGTAAAATTTTATTATTGAAAGTTGTAGATAATCTCGTTAAAAACATTTAGTCGAAAACCTCATCGAAATCCGAGTAATAACGAAGGAGTTATAACCAATCGAAGATTCGCGACAAAACCAGCACGGCGCCGAATGACGTAAAAAGTGAGTTTTTGATAGACTACTTTTTAGCCTTAGTAATCTAAATAAAAGTCGTAGTATTCGTTAAAACAAGAAGTTCGATAAAAAGAAAGCCAAAATCTGACTCCGTATGAGGAAGTTATGATTTTTCGAAGTTTCAGCTTAGTAGTAGACAACTAAAAACTCAAATTTTAGATCGAGTGATTTTTAGCTGACACAACCTAAACGAGAATTGAAGGTCTCGTCATTTGTAATACAACAGTAAAAATTTTGACGAAAACGGACGTCGGATGAAGAAGTTATGAATTTTTAACGGATTTTCCTGTCCCGGTCTGTTAAAAATAATAATATTAAAATTAAAGTCAAAATTAGCCGACGAAGTCTAAACGAAAGTTGTAGAGCATAATTTTAGCTACGTGTGCATATAAAGAACGTCAAAAACGGAGCTCGTATGCACAAGTTATGGATTTTACAAGATTTGGCACATTTTTCATTTAATTTTCGCATGAATAGTGCCAGCCACGTCACCCTCGCTCTAAGCTGACCACGTGTACGAAGCTGCTGTGTGGAGCGTCCGAGAAGCGACGCATGTCGCACAGGAGTCCGAAGTCGTCACGTGATTCTCGCATGCCTGCCTCGTGCCCAACTCGCGTGTCGCATGCTGATTCGACCGAGGGTGCGGTCCAATGGCTATCCGACACGCCTCGCATCGGCCTCCACCCCGCGTCTGAGCCGAAGACCCAGCCGATGACGAGCCTGAAGCTGATGACTCCTCGCATCCGAGCCTCGCCGAAGCTGCCATCTGGTCCGAGCCTCGCAGTCACCTGCCCTCTTCCTTTCGCTTCGGATCCGAACCTCGGCCCTATATAAGGGGTGCGAGACCACCCGGGTAAATGTTTGAAATTTGCCCCTTTTTACCCCTAAACTTATATTTCTTCTACTTCCACTTCCCCCGAAGCCCCGGTACTGATTCCAAAGCCCGAAACACGCCCCGAGAAGCCCGAAAAAAATTTATCTTTTCGGTTTTGAAGCTCTACCTTCGTAGAGCCCGGTTTTCAACGATGAAAGTCATATTTAGAGCCGAAGTACTGCCCAAATTAATATTTTAGTCCCCAATTATTTCACGGTGAGTTTAATATATAGGAACAATTGTATGTTATGTGTTATATGTGCTACGTGCTTTTCAGTGTTATTATTCCGGGTTATTTTTATTTGCTATTTTTAATAGCAAAGAAATACCTTTGACCATGTGATCAGTGAAAGGACTTAGATTCACGTTGGTACTGGTATGTAGCCTCTGGCCATGTAGAACATGTCTCCGTAAGAGAATGAATTCTATTCTATGGTATTGGCAGAAGGTTAGACAAGGCTATAAGCCTGAAATCTACCAAAATGTTAATCCGAAGTTGTATATCATCTGTGCCGTTTGGGCCAAAGCTTTATTGATGTATATCAAGCATGGAAATTGTTATGTCTCATTGATTGTATATCTTTAAATCAAGTCAATGATTGATATGGAATGTTGGTCACATGATTCACATATGCCCTTGTTGTTCCCTGATTCTCTTTTCTTCTGCCATATTGAAGTGTGTGTGTGTGTGTATATATATTTATATATATATATATATATATATATATATATATATATATATATATATATATATATATATATATATATATATATATATGGCACAACGTTATATTGTATCTATTATTGAACTCACTAAGCATCACCGCTTACCCTCTCAATGTTTAACAAATTGCAGGAGATAAGCATCCAGTATAGTTATATACTGGTAGAAGATTTTTGAATAGATTGAAACTATTGTATTTTGCACTCCCATATGTATAAAACTATAGAATCCTGGGAAGTTATGTAATATATAACACTTTAAAATAGTCGGTTTGTATCCAGTAGTTTGTAACCTCTTTATCAATGTAAAATATTATTTTTATGAATATGCAAGTAGCATGTTTTGGAGTAACTATATTGTCGAGTATGAAAGTTTGGGTCTTTCATAAATACGAAAGTTAGGGTCTTTCAATCATGGTTTCAGAGCAGTAGTTTGAGTGAACTAAATTCCACGGATTGGTATTTAGACTTAAACTATTAGAAGTTCAATATATGAACTAAATCATTGTAAGTATAGGGATACAAACCATAGGAAATATATAAGTAAAAGTATTAGGTAATAATAAACCCTAATATTCTAAAATACAATGTTACTCTGTATTGCAGAGCAATGGCTGAACAGGTTAGTAGCCATACCCCTAAGGTTGGTGGAGTTCCTCAACCCGAGGAAGTGAATACTCTAGTATCTCCTCGTGAGGAGCGACTCTTGGGTAAACTTACCGGTGTTATTCGACAGACTCTCGAAGAACACAAAAAGAATGGTGATAAGGGAAAAGAGAAAGCCACTAGAGAATCTTCAAAAGGAGAGGTGAAGCGTCCCTCGTTCAAAGATTTCAAGAGTAGTGGTGCTACAGAGTTTTCCGGTGTTCTCAATCCCATTATTGTTCTTACTTGGATCCAAAACACAGAGAAAGTGTTTTGTATTTCTCATGTGGATAATGAAGATAAGGCTAATTATGCTTCCGCAATGCTCATCGGAGAATCCTTGGTCTGGTAGGAAGCAACATATGAAGCTCTCAACGGGTTTGACCAGGAGAATTTAGCCTGGGAAATGTTTAAAACTCGTTTGCTAGAGAAGTATTGTCCTCTAGACATGAGGAGGAGATTGGAGAAGGAATTCCTTGAGCTTAAACAAGGAGGAATGACTGTGAATGAGTATGAAACTCAGTTTAATCAAAGAGCAAGGTTTGCTACAAAGTATATTCCAACTGAAGACAAGAAAATTCAGTTATTCATGGAGGGACTACGACACGAAATCCACGATTTCGTTGCCAATCGAGAAGTTATGTCATTCAATAAAGCCATTGAATATGCTCGAAGACGTGAGCATGACTTAGAAATACGTGGTGCCACTGTTACTACTCCGAAGCATCCACGTACTGAAAGAACTGTTACTGTTCCTTCTTTTCTACCAGCTCAATCCATTCGGACTGAACCTGGTAATCAAGTTCAAACTCAAAGTGCCTCTCATGGACGCGGCAGATCACAATCTTTTTCTATGCAATCGCCTTCATATCGTATTTGTGGAAGGAATCATCCGGGCCAATGCAAAATAGAAAAGGAATCCATTGTCTGTTATGGATGTGGAGAAAAGGGTCATATAAAGCTAGCTTGCCCCAAGAAAGGATGTTACTTGCTATGCATGTGGTATTACTGGCCACAAGAAGCATTTTTGCCCTACTCTTACTAGTCAGATAACGGGAAGTCAAGCTTCTGTTCAACAACTAGCGAGAAGTCAAGTCCCTGTTCAACAATCAAATGGTACTCCAACTAAAAAGGAGGAGGTGTCAAAAGCTAGGGGTCGTGCATTCCAGATTACCTCAGAGGAGGCACGCGAGGACCCGAATGTTGTGACGGGTACATTTCTTGTCAACTCTAGACCTTCTCACATCTTATTTGATTCTGGTGCCTCAGATTCTGTTGTGTCTTATGAATTTGCGCATTCCTTTCAAATTGCTTGCTTTGTACTCGCGCAACCATTTCACGTAGATACTACGGGAAGTATATCATTACTTGCTGATAAAGTCTATAGGGATTGTGTTATAGAAATTGAAGGTTATGCTTTTCTTACTAACCTAATCCCTATCTCCTTGCCCAACTTTGATATTATTCTCGGCATGGATTGGTTATCAAAGAACCACGTAGAACTCTTGTGCTATGAAAAGATAGTACACATTCCTATTGAAGGGGAGAATCCTATCTATGTCTACGGTGAACAAAGACTCTTAAAAATAATCTCTTTCCTTAAAGCTCGTAAATTCATATCGAAAGGGTGTTCTATTTATCTGCCCTACACATTTGATGTCTCAAATAAGGGGAAGAAAACTGTAAATGATGTTCTCGTTGTTAACGAATATCCTGATGTTTTCCCCGATGACTTGTCTGGCCTTCCTCCGGATAGGCAAGTAGAATTCCAAATTGACCTTGTGCCTGGTGCTACTCCAATTGCAAAGACTCCTTATCGTCTTGCGCTAGCTGGAATAAAAGAAATGATGATCCAACTGCAAGAACTACTTGACAAGGGTTTCATTCGACCGAGTACCTCTCCCTGGAGTGCTCCGGTACTATTTGTCAAGAAGAAAGATGGATCGATACGGATGTGCGTTGATTATCGTGAGTTGAATAAGGTGACTATCAAGAACAAGTACCCACTACCTCGCATCGACGATTTATTCGATCAACTTCAGGGTGTTAGCTATTTCTCAAAGATTGATTTAAAATCTGGCTATCATCAGTTGAAAGTTCACAAGCAGGATGTACCGAAGACTGCTTTTCGTACTCGATATGGGCATTATGAATTCCTTGTTATGTCGTTTGGTTTAACAAATGCTCCTGCTATATTCATGGATATGATGAATCGGGTATGCTGCCCAATGCTCGATAAATCAGTCATCGTATTCATTGACGATATTCTAATATATTCTAAGTCTGAAGCTGATCATGCCATTCATATTCGTGCGGTATTGGAACTTCTTCGAAAGGAGAAACTATATGCTAAATTCTCAAAATGTGAATTTTGGCTTCGCCAAGTTCAATTTCTCGGCCATGTTATTTCTAGTGACGGTGTATCCGTAGATCCTATCAAAATCGAAGTCATTCAAAATTGGGAAGTGCCCCGTAATGCTTTCAAAATTCGTAGTTTCTTGGGTCTCGCGCGATATTACTGGAGATTCATTAAAGACTTTTCTCGTATAGTTGTACCTCTCACGAGTCTTACACGGAAGGAAGTGAAGTTCGAATGGGGTGAAGCCCAAGAAAAAGCCTTCTCAACTCTAAAAGATCTTTTGACTCATGCTCCAATCTTATCACTCCCAGAGGGTGATGATGTTTTCTCCGTGTATAGTGATGCTTCAAGATTGGGACTCGGTTATGTGTTGATGCAACGTGGCAAAGTGATAGCCTATGCCTCAAGACAACTGAAAGATTATGAAAAGAATTATCCCACTCATGATCTCGAACTCGCTGCAGTGGTATTTGCCCTCAAACTTTGGAGGCATTATCTTTTTGGTACAAAATGCCAATTATTTACTGACCACAAAAGTCTCAAGTACATATTCAGTCAGCAAACTTTGAATATGAGACAACAACGAGCCATGGAGCTGATCAAAGATTATGATTGTGAAATCCTATATCGTCCTAGAAAAGCCAACGTAGTTGTTGATGCACTTAGCATAAAGGTTTATTTCAATAGTATGTGTTATGCTATTACTCATACTACAGTAAAATTCACCATTTTAGATGAATTAGAGAAATGGCAAGAAGAGGCCCTAAAGCCAGAAAATGTGAAGAAAGAAAGAATGATACACTATAATGATACTTTACTTGATGATCCGCGAGGATTAAAAGTATTCAAGAATCGGCTGTGGATTCCAAGGATTGGTGGATTGACATAGAAGATTTTAAATGAAGCCCATAAATCTAAACTGCCAATCCATCCTGGTACAAGTAAAATGTACTATGATGTAAGAGCTGATTATTGGTGGCCTGGATTATAGAGAGACATTGGAAGATATGTACAGGAATGCTTAGTCTGCTTACAAGTCAAAGCAGAGCACCAAAAGCCTTATGGAACCCCAGAAAGTCTTAGTGTTCCTGTATGGAAATGGGAAGAACTGTCCATGGATTTTATTACCAAATTACCAAATACTGCTAGACAGCATGATAGTATTTGGGTAGTCGTCGACCGCCTGACTAAAAGCGCTCATTTTCTTGCCATGCGTGAAACGGCACCAATGGAGAAATACGCACAAGTATACTTGGATGAAATTGTGGCAAGACATGGTGTGCCACTAAAGATCATTTCCGATCGTGATACTCGCTTCACTTCTCACTTTTGGGCGAGTATACAACGTGAATTAGGATCTCGAGTTGCTCTCAACACAGCTTATCACCCCCAGACAGATGGTCAGACGGAGAGAACAATCCAAACAGTAGAAGATATGCTTCGTGCATGTGTCTTGGAGTTCGGTGGTAATTGGGATAAATACTTACCTCTTGTCGAATTCTCGTACAATAATAGTTACCACGCTTCAATCAAAATGCCACCATTTGAAGCATTATATGGTCGCAAGTGTCGTACTCCATTATGTTGGCGTGACATAGGACAGAAGATCCTTGGAGGCCCTGAAATGATTCAAGACACCACCGACAAAATCCAAATCGTACGAGAAAGAATGAAAGCGGCCCAGGATCGACAGAAGTCCTATACAGAAAAGAGACGATGACCCATAGAATTCCAAGTGGGTGATTTCGTGATGCTGAAGGTATCCCCATGGAAAGGCCTTATGAGATTTGGGAAGAAAGGAAAGTTAAGTCCTAGATTTGTTGGTCCTTTCAAAATCATCCAGAGAATTGGAAAGCAAGCATACCGCTTAGAATTGCTTGAAGATTTGGCAGGTATTCATGATGTGTTTCATGTGAGCTATCTGCGTAAATGCTTGAGCATCAATGATGAGACAATTCCATTATCCGAGGTGAAATTGGATAATAAGTTAAGATATGTAGAAGAGCCGGAAGAGATCGTGAATGAAAGAACAACTAATCTACGTAATAAAGAAGTGGAGTTGGTGCTTGTCAAGTGGAAACACCATCGAGGCCTAAACTATACTTGGGAAAATAAGAATGAGATAAGAGCAAAATATCCCCATTTATTTTACTCAACGTAATTTCGGGGACGAAATCCTCAAAAGGAGGAGGTATTTGTAACATACACGTTTTGAAATCGTGTTTTAAGTAAATAATATTATGAAATATTATGTGAATTTGAATGTTGAGTTCTAACAGATAGTTTTTACTAGAATTGAAGTAAAACTATGCTTAGAATCATTCAGAAAGTATTGGAAGTCTTATGAGATTCCAATCAAATGTCAAATAGTGAAATTTAACGAAAATATAAAATTTGGAATAAGTAAAATTTTATTATTGAAAGTTGTAGATAGTCTCGTTAGAAACATTTAGGCGAAAACCTCATCGAAATCCGAGTTATAACGAAGGAGTTATAACCAATCGAAGATTCGCGACAAAACCGGCACGGCGCCGAATGACGTAAAAAGTGAGTTTTTGATAGACTACTTTTTAGCCTTAGTAATCTAAATGAAAGTCGTAGTATTCGTTAAAACAAGAAGTTCGATAAAAATAACGCCAAAATCTGACTCCGTATTAGGAAGTTATGATTTTTCGAAGTTTCAGCTTAGCAGTAGACAGTTAAAAACTCGAATTTTAGATCGAGTGATTTTTAGCCGACACAACCTAAACGAGAATTGAAGGTCTTGTCATTTGTAATACAACGGTAAAAAGTCTGACGAAAACGGACGTCGGATGAAGAAGTTATGAATTTTTAACGGATTTTCCTGTCCCGGTCTGTTAAAAATAATAATATTAAAATTAAAGTCAAAATTAGCCGACGAAGTCTAAATGAAAGTTGTAGAGCATAATTTTAGCTACGCGTGCATATAAAGAACGTCAAAAACGGAGCTCGTATGCACAAGTTATGGATTTTACAAGATTTGGCACATTTTTCATTTAATTTTCGCATGAATAGTGCCAGCCACGTCACCCTCGCTCTAAGCTGACCACGTGTACGAAGCTGCTGTGTGGAGCGTCCGAGAAGCGACGCATGTCGCACAGGAGTCCGAAGTCGTCACGTGATTCTCGCATGCCTGCCTCGTGCCCAACTCGCGTGTCGCATGCTGATTCGACCGGGGGTGCGGTCCAATGGCTATCCGACGCGCCTCACATCGGCCTCCACACCGCGTCCGAGCCGAAGACCCAGCCGATGACGCACCTGAAGCTGATGACTCCTCGCATCCAAGCCTCGCCAAAGCTGCCATCTGGTCAGAGCCTCGCAGCCACCTGCCCTCTTCCCTTCGCTTCGGATCCGAACCTCGACCCTATATAAGAGGTGCGAGACCTCCCGGGTAAATGTTTGAAATTTGCCCCTTTTTACCCCTAAACTTATATTTCTTCTACTTCCACTTCCCCCGTAACCCCGGTACTGATTCCAAAGCCCGAAACACGCCCCGAGACTCCCGAGAAGCCCGAAAAAAAATTTATCTTTTCGGTTTTGAAGCTCTACCTTCGCAGAGCCCGGTTTTCAAGAAAACTCCCGGTTTTCAACGACGAAAGTCATATTTAGAACCGAAGTACTGCCCAGATTAATATTTTAGCCCCCGGTTATTTCACGGTAAGTTTAATATATAGGAACAATTGTATGTTATGTGTTATATGTGTTACGTGCTTTTCAGTGTTATTATTTCGGGTTATTTTCCCGGGTTATTTTTATTTGCTATTTTTAATAGCAAAGAAATACCTTTGACCATGTGATCAGTGAAAGGACTTAGATTCACGTTGGTACTGGTATGTAGCCTCTGGCCATGTTGAACATGTCTCCGTAAGAGAATGAATTCTATTCTATGGTATTGGCAGAAGGTTAGACAGGGCTATAAGCCTGAAATCTACCAAAATGTTAATCCGAAGTTGTATATCATCTGTGCCGTTTGGGCCAAAGCTTTATTGATGTATATCAAGCATGGAAATTGTTATGTCTCATTGATTGTATATCATTAAATCAAGTCAATGATTGATATGGAATGTTGGTCACATGATTCACATATGCCCTTGTTGTTCCTTGATTCTCTTTGCTTCTGCCATATTGAAGTGTATATATATATATATATATATATATATATATATATATATATATATATATATATATATATATATATGTATATGGCATAACGTTATATTGTATCTATTATTGAACTCACTAAGCGTCACCGCTTACCCTCTCAATGTTTAACAAATTGCAGGAGATAAGCATCCAGTATAGTTATATACTGGTAGAAGATTTTTGAATAGTTTGAAACTATTGTATCGATAGAAGCTTATGAATAGTTTGAAACTATTGTATTTTGCACTCCCATATGTATAAACCTATAGAATCCTAGGAAGTTATGTAATATATAACACTTTAAAATAGTCGGTTTGTATCCAGTAGTTTGTAACCTCTTTATCAATGTAAAATATTGTTTTTATGAATATGCAAGTAGCATGTTTTGGAGTAACTATATTGTCGAGTATGAAAGTTTGGGTCTTTCATAAATACGAAAGTTAGGGTCTTTCATAAGCCCTTATTTCTGCCTCACCAGCCACCTAACTCCCCTGTGTGAAACCCTAATCGCCTAGAGTGAGCTAAGAGAGAAGATAGAGTAAATATTGGGCATTTTTGTGATACTTTGGAGGAGAAGTGGAGAGCATCAAAGCATGGATCAAGAGGAGGCTTATGGATGAAAAGATTCCTTAGAGATTTGCTTAAGTTGGAGGTAAAAAGATGCTAACTTGATCATTTCCTTATGAGATCTTGGTTTAGTGAGTTTTTAGGGTTTTATCCCATCCATCTTGTGTCATTAAGTCATTTGAGCATGGTTTGAGGTTAAAACCTCAGATCTAGACTATAGGGAGCTTGTGAGTCCAAAGACCCGAGCTTTATTGAGTTGGTGGCAAGCTCTTGTGCATTTAACCCTTGCTGGAGCATGTAGCCTAATATGTCATGCATGTATGTAAAGCTTGCAACTTTACATGATATTTGAGCCTTAGGAAGATAGATCCAGAGTATGGGGTATCGGTTCTATCTTAAAACATCTAAATGAGAATTCGACTTAAGGGACTCGATGAGTTGATGAGCTGACTTGACGAGTCGGTTGGAGTTTGTCCTGATGAGTTTGAGCACGCGGTAACTCGGCGAGTTGATGGGTCAACTTGGCGAAGGGACTCGACGAGTCGCATAGATGCACTCGACGAGTTGGGTCAACACGGACTGTTGACTCGAGTGTTGAATTATGTTGAATTTAGGGTTGGTCAAACTTGTAGGATAGAGGTCAAGGAGGGGTAAAATGGTCTTTTACCCAAACCAAGAGTTAAAGAGGGACTATCATGAGTTTATTTAGAGTTGTGATCTTTATGTGTTAATTAGAGATGTTTATTACATGTAGGCGGGGAGTAGACTGTTCGAGGGGTATTCAGTTTCCTTGCTTGCTTACGAGGTGAGTCTTCTCACTATACTTACCTAGAGTGGTAATTTTTGTGTGACTGGAGGGTCTTATGTGCTTATATTTAGAATTTTGATATCTTGCATTATGTCTTTGTGATTTATGTATTATTTTGAGCTTACTGAGTTAGGACCGGAGGGTCCACCCGAGCTGTGGCGCCGGAGGGTTCCATTGAGACACATTGAACGGAGGGTCTTATTTGAGTATAGCCATGAGAGGCTAATGAGTTATGTGTGGTATTTTGGGGAACTCACTAAGCTTCGTGCTTACCATGTTATGTGTTATGTGTTATGTGTTATGAGTTTTAGGTACTTCTCAGGATCACGGGAAGGCACCGGCTTGATTGTACACACGAGGCAGAATTACATGTTGAGGATCCTGGATTTTGTTTAAAACATTTTATGAATATGTGTTTGTAGAAACATTGTCATTTGGGTGGTTTTGTGAACTATGTTATGATAATTTCGTGATTTTAAATATGAAAAACTTGTTTGAAAATTTACGGTGTTACCAGTTGGTATCAGAGCCTTGGTTTGAGGGATTTGGATACACTTTTAGGTGTGTCTGGACTCAAACTGAGAATTTGAGAAAAAATTTAAAAGAAATGATTTTTTTCTAAAAACGCGCAAGAATTTTAAGAGGAAACGAGTGGGAGCAGTGTGTACAATCATCCAGAGCCCGAAAGGTGATTTCCCAAAATACCCTTACTTATTTGTGATATGAGATATTTATGAGAAGTTAGGGATGCATGCTAGATGATAGGCTAGGTATTTCATATTTAGGGCTAGTGTTGCCTGATTTGTGATGCCTTAGCCTAGGTGTTGCTGCTATCTGTTGTTTCCTTGAGTATGTGTTGAGTAGGAGTATCTAGCAGGAATCACTTAGAAAGAGTTCTGAGTCGAGTAATAGTCTAGGAGAGGTGCCTAGATGAGTATATGAGGGTTTTCTGAGAGAGGGTAGTATGTTATTTGTGAGATAGAGTACATGTGAATTGGGATCCTAGGAGGAGGACTTGGGGTGACTGTAGGTTGGTGTGTAAGGTAGTATTGGGCCCGTACTACTGAAAACACCGGATATATATGCAACCCAAGTAAGAATACTTAGGGGACTAAGGAGCATGTAGGGGCGGGAAATCGAGTGTGAGTATGATCGAGCGAGTATCTGATGATTTTTGTGTTGTGTTTCAGAGACATCATGGTGGGTACACACCACAACCCCGAGAGCAGTGGGACTAGTGACGAGGAGATCCGCAGGACCACCATGAGGAGGTGGCCGCAACTATTTCAGAGGTGATACCAGAGATGTTTGGGTCTATTAATACCACCCTGATCAATACATTTGATGAGCGGTATGCTGCTGCTACTGAGGCCGCTGCTGTCGCAGTCACCACAGTTGTCGCCGTTGTCAGGCCATAGGGGGTGACTCGTTGTTGTTTTGGGAGTTCAGCTACACGAAGCCACTAGAGTTTGATGGGACACATGATCCGATTGCTGCTCTGAGATGGATCTCTGAAATTGAGGGATGCTTTTATACGTGTTCGTGCCCAGAACATTTGAGAGTTCGGTTTTCACTGAACTAGCTTCACTTGGGAGCGAAGGACTGGTGGAAGTTTGTGACAGCCAGTTTTACTTCTGCAGAACATGCTGCAGTGACGTGGGAGAGGTTTACTCAGTTGTTTTAAGACGAGTATGTTCCCCAGGTGGAGAGGGAACGGTTAGCCCAGGAGTTTCTGTCTTTCAATCAAAAGACAGAAACTGTGACTGAGATTTCGAGGATGTTCCATGAGAGAGCGCTGTTTTGCCCTGAGCACATGTCTACCGAGCAGGCACATGTGAGCCGATATCTGAGCATATTGAGGAGAGATATACGAGAGTTCATAGTGAACTCGTTGTACAGGACATTGGTTGAGCTTCAGACCAATTCCAGGCGGAGGGAGACCAAGCTCGAGTTGTAGGCCAGGGAGGAGGGAGGGACCGGAGACCAGTGCGGTCGCAGTCGGCGACGAAGTGGGCTAAACCCACTGATACGAGAGATGGGGGTTAGAAGGGCTACACTTGTGGTAAGTGCAACAAGAGTCATGAGGGATCATGTCGGGCAGGGATTTGCTACAAATGTGTCAAAGGAGGGGCACATGGCGAAGGATCGCCCTAAGGGTTTTGTAGTTTTCTTTCACTGCAACCAGACCGGCCATCGGAAGGTCGGGTGCCCTCATCTCATTCAGGGATCAGCTTAGGGTTCTCCTGTTTCTTTGCATGCTACTGATAGTCGGCCGGTGAAGGCCGAGGCTCCGAGGGCTCATGGGAGAGCTTTTCAGCTGACAACGGAGGAGGTCCGCGCAACACTTGATGCCGTGGCTGGTACTTTGCTTGTGAGTTTTGTACCTGCTTTGGTGTTATTTGACTTGGGTGCGAGTTGATCCTTTGTGTCTTTAGCTTTTAGTCGTCACATATGTATCCGACATGAGGCGTTGAGTCGGCCTCTGAGGGTTTTTATAGCCAACGAGCATGCGGTTTTCGCTACTGATGTATTCCGAGGATGTGTACTAGAGATTTTTTTAGTGCTAAATTCCCGATAGACCTGGTACCTATCACGATGGTTGATGTCTGTATCATAATGGGCATGGACTTGTTAAGTCGGTTTGGAGCTATGATCGACTGTGAGCGTCGGATGGTGACTATACGAGACCCTTGTGGGAGAGTACTTACGTTGTATGGTGAGGGTACCAGATTTGGATCAGCTTTCTGCTCTGCCGCCAAAGCGAGACAGAGTCTACAACAGGGTTGTATGGGCTTTTTGGCATATGTGATGGATATGCGGGTTGCTACGGGGAGGCCGAATTCTATCTCCAAGGTTCCAATAGTGTGCGATTTTCTGGATGTTTTTCCCGAGGAGTTTCCGGGAGTGCCTCCTGAGAGGCAGGTGGAGTTCTGGATTGATTTGGTTTCGGGTGCGACGCCTATTGCCAAGGCACCTTATCGCCTTGTGCCACTAGAGATGCATGAGTTATCCTCATAACTCCAGGAGCTGCTGGGGAAGGGTTTCTGCAGACTGAGCAGCTCAACGTGGGGAGCACCGATCGTTTTTGTCAAAAAAAAAGGATGATTCACACCGGATGTGTATTGATTACCAGGAGTTGAACACGCTGACGGTCAAGAACCGTTATCCACTTCCGAGTATCGACAATTTATTCAATCAGTTGTAAGGGCATCTTGGTTCTCTAAGATTGATTTGAGTTCTGGATATCATTAGATGAGATTTTGCGAGGAGGATATTTAGAAGACGGCCTTTAGGACTCATTATGGGCACTACGAGTTTTTGGTGATGCCTTTCGGGCTCACCAATGCATCAGCGGTGTTCATGGACCTCATGAACCAGCTGCGCAGGCCTATGTTGGATAAATCGGTGATCGTGTTCATCGACGATATTTTGGTGTATTCAAGAACCAGGGAGCAGCACGAGGAGAATCTTAGAGAGATTCTTAGAGTATTGAGGTCGGAGAGGCTTTATGCCAAATTCTCCAAGTGTGATATCTGGTTACGAGAGGTCCAGTTCCTGGGGCACCTCATTAATCAGAATGCGATATTGGTCGACTCGGCCAAGATTGAGGCAGTTATGAGATGGGAGGTGGCAAGAACCCCATCCGAGATTAGCAGTTTTCTAGGTTTGGTCGGCTACTATCGGATATTTATCAGAGATTTCTCCAACATCGTTGTTCCTTTCACCAGATTGACCCGGAAGGGTGTTACTTTTGCATGGGGGCCCAAGCAGCGGGCCTCATTTGAGACTCTTCACCAAAGATTATGCGAAGCCCCGGTGTTAACCCTTCCCGAGGGAGTGGAGGAGTTTGTAGTCTACTGTGATGCATCTATATCAGGACTGGGTGCAGTGTTTATGCAGAGGGGGCATATGATAATGTATGCATCGAGGTAGTCAAAGCATCATCAGGTGAGGTATCCCACACATGATTTTGAGCTGGGGGCGGTGGTGTTCGCCCTCAAGATCTGGCGCCACTATCTGTATAGAGTCCGGTACACCCATACACGGACCATAAGAGTCTGAAATACCTCATGGATCAGACCAACCTGAATATGAGACAGAGGAGATGGTTGGATGTAGTGAAGGACTACTACTTCGAGATCTTATATCACACACACAAGGCTAATATGGTAGCCATTGAGACATAGAGTAGAGAGTGAACCGATCTAAGACGTGTGTATGAGGATGACGGTGATGACTCCAGTCCTTGATACCATCCGGGAGGCTCATGTGGAGGCTGTGAGGCCAAAGAACCTCAATAGGGAGTGGGTAATCGGACATGTTTCTGAGTTTGAGACGGATAGTCAGGGGATTATGACTTTCTATGGGCGGATTTTCCTTATACAGGTGGAGCTCGACATATACTGACGGAGGAGGCACATAGATCAAGATTCTCGATCCATCCAGGAGCCACTAAGATGTATTTGGATCTGAAGAGAGACTACTGGTGGCCCTGTATGACGAGGGATGTGGCATGGGTAGTTGAGAAGATCTCGACCTGCCGTCAGGTTAAGGCGGAGAACCAGCATCCACATGGCCCGTTACAGCCTCTAGAGGTTCCCCAATGGAAGTGGGAACATATTTCCATGGATTTTATCACCAAATTACCGAGAACCACGCGAGATGTCGACGCGATATGGGTGATTGTGGATCAGTTGAAAAAGTGTTAATTTCCTTGCTATCAGTGAGAGCTCTTCCGCAGAGAAGTTGGTCAAGATTTATGTGAGAGATGTGGTGGCTAGGCATGGAGTGCCGGCATCGATAGTGTCAGATCGGGATGTCTGTTTTACTTCCAGATTCTTGAAGAAGTTTCATGAGGAGTTGGGTACCCGATTGCACTTCAGCACCGCATACCACCCACAGACAGACAGGCAGGTGAGTGGACGATTCATACGTTGGAGGACATGCTGCGTGCATGTGTTATGGACTTTGGAGGAAGTTGGGATACTTATTTTCCCTTGGTTGAGTTTTCGTATAACAACAACCATCATTCCAGTATTGGCATGCCTCCCTTTGAGCTCTTATATGGTAGGAGGTGTCATACTCCCATATGTTAGGGAGATGTAACATCTTGGAAATTCGGAAGCTTAGTGGAAGGGCTAAAGTGTAAATTAAGGTAGGGACTCAACGAGTAGGTCTTCCGACTCGCCGAGTCAGAGTGAGATTGGCAGGGCCGGCTCAACGAGTTTGGGGGCTCTAAGCGAACCAAAAATTTGTGGCCCTTTGGCATTTACTATACTTCATGTTATAAACCCTCCTCCTTTATCCGGGCTTGGGACCGGCAATAATAAACTAAAAAGTTTACAAATGGCGGAGTTAAAAAATTTTTTTTATGTATATGTTTTTTGTGAATATATTTTATGACGTAAAGTTAATTTTTCTAGCTTTTTTAGATGCAAATTCTTTAATGAAATTTTCATAATCAATTTCTTTTACTAACTGTTTTTCAATTGATAAAATTGCTAATCCATTTAATCTTTCTTGTGACATTGTAGATCTTAAATAATTTTTTAATAGTTTTAATTTAGAAAAACTTCTTTCGGCAGAGGCAACGGTTACAGGAATAGTTAACATAATCCTATAGGCAACATATGCATTTGGAAAAGAACTAAACTTTTTAATGTAATTAAGTATATTAATAATTGTATCACGTTCTAAATGTACAATATGTCTTAATAGTGTTAGTTCATGAAATAAATCTAAACCATTAATATCTAAGCTATCATGCTTTAAAGTTTTTTCAAGATTTAAACAATGTTTTTTTAAAGTATTTTCATCAAATGATTTTAATTTTTCTATACTAAATAGAAAACCAAAAATATTTTTGAACTCATTAAATTGCTCAAATCTACTTTTAAGTGAAGTAATGGCTTTATCTACTATATATAAAAAGTAATCAGTTTTAAATAACTGAATAGGAGTTTTAATAGTTTCATTAGCAACATTTTCATCATATCGTCTATTTCTTTGAATGATACGTTTTTCACGAAATTCTGGTTTTACATTCATTTCTAAAGCCAATTCTTTTGCATAATCTAAAGCCTTTTCAAATCCGTTTTCTCTATATTCTTCAAAGAAACACAAAAGTCCATTTAGTTGATCTATAGCATCATCGATACACATATCATTTGATTGCAAGCTTTTACTAACAGTGTTAATAGCAAACAAAACATCATACCAAATAATCATTCCTAATAAAAATTCATAGTTTTCAAGTTCATATGTAGCTAAACATTTAGCCTCACTTTTAATTTTTGGATCTCCACAATTTTTAGATAATTGTAAAAGTGCTTTTCTTAATTGTGGTGCTTGAAATCTAATTGCTTTTACACTTTCTACCCTACTTTCCCAACGAGTTTGCGATAATGATTTAAGTGTTAGGTTTGATATATTATCTTGTAATATTTTCCACCTTTGAGTTGATGAAGCAAATATCGAATATATACGTTGTATAACTCCAAAAAATTCACTAGCTTTTTCACACGAATTAGCCATATCACAAATTACTAAATTTAAACTATGACAACCACAAGGAGTGTAGAATGCTCTAGGGTTAATATCTAACAATCGTTTCTGTACACCTTGATGTTTTCCTTTCATATTTGAACCATTTTCGTAACCTTGACCCCTAACATCATTTATATCTAGTCCTATATTTTTAATTTCATCAACTATAGCATCATATAAGCCTTTACCGGTTGTATTATCTACAACTAAAAATCCTAGAAAGTACTCCTTAACTTCTATTGGAGTGGTTGAAAGATCTAAACATCGTAAGATAATTGACATTTGTTCCTTATGACTTGTATCAGGAGTACAATCAAGTATTATTGAAAAATATTTAGCCTCTTTTACTTTTTTAATAATTTTAGTTTTAACTTCTTCTCCTAATAAACTAATAAGTTCGTTTTGCATATTATGTCCAAGATAATGATTATGAATTTCTTTGTCATTAATTCTCCTAATATGTTCTTGCATAATAAGATCAAATTCAGCAATCATTTCAATTATAGTTAAAAAATTACCATTATTTTCTTCATAAATTTTTTCATTTGTTCCACGAAATGCTAAATTACATTTTCCTAAAGTTTTAACTACAGCAATGATTCTTATTAACACGTTTTTCCAATGATCTTTTTCTTTATTTATTTGTTCTTGGATTTGCTTGTCAATTGTTTTATTATTTGTTAATCTAGTTTGTAAGTCAATCCATGACCTCATATTAAGAATGTGTCCGTTACTTGCTTCATGTCTTTTTAGTATACTAGAAATATTATTCCAATCATTGTTACCTTTATGTGCTAATGAACATGTAGATGTATTCACATTAAATAATTTACAACAAAAACAAAAAACTCTATCTACATCTATGGAATAAACCAACCATGTTCGTTCGTATTTTTCTCCATTTGGTATTTTTTGCATATAAAGAGATGTACTAAAGCTTCTTAAGTGTTGATCTTTTGGAAATTTAAAATCATAAATTTTAATAGGACCTTTTTCTACAATTAAATCTCTTAAATTAGTACTAATATTATTCCATCTACTTGGATCATATATGTTTAAAGGTGTGTTATTATTTTCACTATTAGTTTGTTCGTTATCAATTTCAATATTGGTTTGTTCGTTATCATTTTCACTATTAGTTTGTTCATTATTAATTTCAATATTAGTTTGTTCATTATTATTTTCACTATTAATTTGTTCGTTATCAATTTCAATATTAGTTTGTTCAATATTATTATCAACATTAGCTTGTTCTGGTTCATTATCAACATTAATTTCTTCTTGTTCATTATCAACATTTTTGTTTGTAGTTAAATATTTTAAAAATGAACCTTTTTGTTTATCTATAAAAGCTTCTTCTTGCATTTTTCGTTTCCTTTTTGAAGCACCTGATTCGTATTTTCTCTTTGACATGTTTATTAATTATTTGATTAATAATAACTATAGTATAGAAGATATAGATTAGGATTATACCGCCCTTAAGATAATGGAAAACTCAAAAATAACGGAATCTGCCAATCTGAAATCAGTGAACAATGGAATCTGCCAATCTGAAATAAAAAAATCAGAGAATTGAAAAGATTAACAAATTTGATCATTCATGTCATTTGGAAAAAGCCAAAAACAAATAGAATACAAATTACATAACTTAATAATAAAACATTGTTTTTAATTATAAGACATTACATAACTTAATAATAAAACATTGGAGTTTGGGGCCAATTAATCAAACTAAAAGCCAAACAGCAAGATAAATACTAAGGTCCCTACTTCGTTTAACTAAAGATGAACATGTGTAAGCAAATCAAAACCAACTAGTCCATTAATCAACAATATAGATTGACATTTTTAGACCAATAGCAAATTTTTGGAGAGTAATCTGTAATTTGCCCTTGACAAATTTTTTTGTCACATATTCAAATCTCCTGTTTTGAATCCAAGGTTGGAAGATCTACAAGTTTTTTGAGATTTTCTATCGTTTAAAATAATTAAGGCCTAACCTGATACATAATGTAAGCCGGCCCTGATCATCAGCTATTAACAATAAACAATTTAACATTTAACCACATAAGACATTACCCCAAATCCCCAATTATATAATCTTATAATCAGACAATAGGAAATCAAAAATCAAAAGGGAAAATACAAGCAAATTACCGTTTCAATTCAATGCCAAATTGCCAACAGTCACAGAAGAATCGATTTTTGAGCGATCAGTAATGGATTGACGATTGGAATCGATAGGCTGTGCCGCTGTGGATTGTGGAATGGTCCGAATGGAAGAATCGTCACAGAGAAGAATCGATCGAATGATGGAATGAAGAATCGTCGAATCGAGTCCAAGAGAAAAGAAGGGAAGTTGATTAGTCCGAGAGAAAAGAATCGTCACAGCGTCGTTGTTCGGTGATTGTTTGGAATTGGATAGCCGACGTTTTTTTGTTGAGGAATGGATAGTATAGGCTGTGCTGCTGGATAGTATAACTGGACTTGAAAATGGGGCCCCTTACAATTTGGGGCCCTAAGCCCTCCCTTTACAAATAATAACATAAGGCCGGCCCTGGAGATTGGTCGCGGGATTAAGTGACCAACTCGCCGAGTCGGTAGCTGGGACTCGACGAGTTGGTGCTGAGGAGAGAAAACCTTAATCCCGAGGGTTGTACCCTATATAAAGAACATAACACCTCTTCCCCAGCCTCTTTGCCTTCCCATTGAGTTCCAGAAACCCTAGATTCGTGTGAGCTTTACTTTGTGAGAGATTAGAGCCTTGGAGGAGGGAATCATGGAGGGAAATTGAAGAGCAAGAAGATTGGAGCATGCCCAAGAGTGGTTGGTGAAGCCCCTTTGTCTCAAAGCCTAACCCTAGAGTGTTTTAGGCTTGGATCTCCATGGATTCACTTAAAGTTTGCCACTTTACGTGAGGGAAAGACAGTAGAGGAGTGGATCTATGGTTTGGAGCCCTGCATGGCTTGGAAAGCCTCTGTATGGAATGAGAACTTACGAGACTCGGCGAGTTCCATGGGTGAACTCGACGAGTTGGATGAATATAGGTAGAAACTCGACGAGTGGGAAGAACAACTCGGCGAGTCCGTTGAAGATTGCCTTTGACTCGGCGAGTCTGTTCTTGGACTCGGTGAGTCTGGACATGAAACCCCAACCTCTTCTGATTAAGTCGCGAATCGGTGAGTCTAGGGACGACTCAGTGTCTTGAACAGGAAAGGACTCGAAGATCCTTGAACTCGGCGAGTCTTGGGGTGACTCGGCGAGTTGAGTCGTGGTATGGGGGTTCTCATAGCATAGAGACTCGACGAGTCAGAGGGTTGAGTCGGCGAGTATAGTCAGTCAGGAAGTTTGACTTTGACTGAGGACTTTGACTTTGACCAAGAGTTGGCCAGTTGACTTCCAGGGGTGTTTTGGTATTTATTGAGTTTAGTCTTTTGGTATTATCAGTGGTGGAGTTCGTGTCGGAGGTTGGAGCAGCGTGATCTTATCTTTTCAATCGGCAGTTGCAAGGTGAGTTATCCTCACTATATCAACAGGGTCTAAGGCACCAAGGCCGGCCCTTTATCGGATGGAAATCCGGGTAGTTTTTTGTTATGTTATTGCTTTGTTGTGTTTGCATCCTGGTAGCTAGGATGGTGTATGTTAGAGACCTGGTTAGGGTCGGTATCCTGGTTTATAGGATGATGCTATGCTAGTGACCGATTAGGTCGGAATCCTGGTAGGGATGTGTTATGTATGTGATCTGTTAAGATCGGTTTGATTAGTTGCGAATTGATATATGATTATATGTTTATGTGCACATGGTTGTTGGATTGGGGTTGGGTTGAGGCGGGTCCTGTTTTGTGCTGTAGGCCAACATCCCCAGGGCGGACAGGTTATCCCGAAGGCCCAGCGAGCGGTCCGGATAGACTGTAGGCCCTAATAGGGCAAGCCAGACGTGCCGAGGCTCGGAGAGTGGACCAGGCCGACTGAAGGCCCGGTGCGGGCACACCAGACATACTGTACACTCAGAGAGTGGACCAGGTGGATTGAAGGCCCGGTGCGGGCAGACCAATCACACTGTAGACTCGATGTATATGGCTAGACTCGGAGGGTGGACTAGGTGGACTGTAGGCTCGGTGCGGCAGACCAGTCACACAGTAGACCCAAAGTGCATGGCTGTTCTGTTCTATTATGATATGACATATTATGTGTATGGTATATGTGGTTGGTATTTTGCGGGTATCTCACTAAGCTTTCGGGCTTACAGTTGTGGTTTAAATGTTTCAGGTACTTCAGGAGACCGTGGCAAGGCAAATGCGTGATCGTACCGCTCCTCATGTTTATGTTTTATGATATGGTTCTGGGAATACTCTGATAATAATTGTATTGAAAACCTTTTTGTAATAACTAAATGAAATTGGGTTGTTTTTGAAAAGTTCAAATTGGTTGGAATTTTTAGAGTCTTACAAGGTGGTATCAGAGCCTTGGTTTGAGTGAATTGGAGGAACATTCAGTCTCAAATCAAGGAGAGTTTTCAAAAAGAGGATTTAAAATGGTTTTCAAAATGACTAAAGGAGGACGCGGAGGTATGATCAGCCGGAGCCAGTAAGTAACACCAAAATACCATACAAGTTATTTGTTTATAAGATATGATTAAACAGCATGCTAGTACTAGGATAGGGATCTTCGGGAATTGCATGATAGAGGTGCCTGATTTATGATGCCTGCTAGCCTAGGGTTTCTTTCTGTATGAGATTTCCAGTGTTCCTCTACGAGTGAGGGTTGAGTGCTCGTTATGCATGTTCATCACTAGGGTGTTGTGGTGATACTTGATATAAATATGGGTAGGTGTGGAAGGTAGTATGGGCCCGTACTACTGAAAGCACAGGACCCATACGCGTATCAAGGAAGTCACAACCCTTAGGGTTGGGTTGGGAGTTGGTTCCCGGGTTAGTGAGTAGCATCTGATGTTTTGCGGTAATTTTAGTATGGTGGTTACGAGGCATGCTGGGAGCGGATCTGTGTCAGGATCGGGAGCAGGAGGGGGCGGTCAGGGTGGATCAGCACCACCCGAGGTTATCGGTCAGATGAGCACAGACGAGTTGGATGCTAGGATTTGTGAGATCCTGCATGATGAGTTTGCTGCTATGTTCCGGGCCGAGTTTCTGGAACTGTTTGGGTCGATCAAGACCGCCATGGTTGAGTATTTTTATGAGCGCTATGCAACTCTTACAGAGACGGCTGCCGCGGCGGCTACAGCGGCAGGGGAGGAGCCGGTAGAGGTTTTAAGTATCGAGCTTTTGATAATACGAAGCCCCCTACCTTCGACGGAGTTCAGAACCCGATTGTTGCTATGAGATGGTTATAAAATGTGGAGGGGTGTTTCTTCACATGTTCATGCCCTGTTGATCAGAGGGTGAGGTGTGCTCTGAACCTATTGAGGCTCGGGGCGAAGGATTGGTGGAGATTGACCACGGGTCATATTCGGATGTGCAGCGGCCTGCAGTTTCTTGGGATCAGTTTCGGGAGATGTTCAACACTCATTATGTTCCTCGAGTTGAGAGAGAGAGAGAGAGAGAGAGAGGTTGGCTCAGGAGTTCCTAGAGCTGAAGCATGATTCAGAGTTGGTGACAGAGATCACCAGGATGTTCACTGAGAGGGCGATGTTTTGACCTGAGTTTGCTTCGGAGCAGGCTCAGATGTCCCGATACCTAAGTATGCTCAAGAGGGACATCAGGCACTTTATGTCTACGCAGAGGTGCGAGACCTTACTGGAGTTGCAGGAGGCCGCTCGGCGGCGTGAGTTGGAGATTGAGCTACAGTTGAGAGAGTAGAGGCAGGCCCCGGCGCAGTCACAGTGTAACATCCCAAAATTTAAGACCAAAAATTTCTTTTTAATAAAACATTACTTTAACCAAAGACATCATTCCAAAACATAATCTGAGTATAGGATTTCAAAACACATGTTTATTATCAGAGTAAACATTCCCAGGTTGACTAATCTATGGTGTGTGCCATGCGATCACCCCGAGCTCCTCCCTCCGCTACCGGAAGTACCTGAAAACAAAACTGAAAACCGTAAGCACGAAGCTTAGTGAGTTCCCCACCTTACCACATACCATGCAAAACCACATACTGCACATACTGGGCCACGCCCGCTATCCGGGGCCTCGCCCCCTACTTCGGGCCTCGCCCGCTACAACGGCCCCGCCGCTCCAGGCCCCGCCTGGCTTCGAGCCCCGCTCGGCTACAGATCTGTTTCACTTAGGCCTCGCCTGTCACAGGGCCTCGCCCTCTAACATATAATAGCACATAAACATATCACATAACATTACATAAACTAAACATATACTAACAACTCTTGCTCTGAGGCCTCGCCTATCTCTGGGCCCCGCCCGAGTTCTGCTACTGATGAGTCATGGAACCTCGTCCATACTCCTGCTGATAGTGAGGTTCGGGCCCAGCCCACTCTCACTCCTTTCCTAACTTGGGCCTCGCCCCTGCTCTGCTGCTACTGAGGTGTGGAACACCATCCACACTCTGCTATTGGTGAGATACGGGACCTCGCCCTCTCTCACCTCCCTACCAGGCACATACAAGAATCACACAGATAACAAGTATAGACTATCACATAAACCGCTCCTTGGGCACCCGCCCTCTGTCATTGGACCTCGTCCAAATATCATACTAGCATACTGTGCCTAGGGCTAACCCCCGGGTCTTCTACTCATAACTACATGGGCCGGCATTGTGGCCGTAGACCCATTCATACAAAGGGAAACTCACCTGATATTGCTGAACTGCTGCTGCTAACCCCTTTGACCGCTGCCTGACCGCTAACTCTGAACTGCTGCTCTGCTAGCTCCCCGAGCTACCAATATCAACATAACACTTAGTCTAACTGACCTCCAAAAGTCAACCAAGTCAACTATGGTCAAAGTCAACGTCCTGGTCAAAGTCAACCTTCCAGGTCAACCCTACTCGTCGAGTCACCCTACTGACTCGTCGAGTTCATAATTCCAGAGTCCTTCCACTCGCGACTCTACTCGCCGAGTCAGCCCCTGACTCGCCGAGTCTACTGATTCCCGATTCCTGTCCTGTCCGACTTACTGAGTCCTGGCTCGACTCGCTGACTCGAGACTTAACTCGAAGGGTTTGGGACCACGCGACCTGATTCGCCGAGTCTAAGAACAGACTCGCCGAGCACACGACAAACTTCATCCAACTCGACGAGTTGTTCATCCAACTCGCCGAGTTCATGCCCATCTTCATCCGACTCGACGAGCTGTTCATCCCACTCGTCGAGTTCCTCCTCATCTTCAAGCTACTCGCCGAGTCCACTCGAAGGACTCGTCGAGTCCACTTAGATCCACTTACATGCAGAGGACTTCCGAGTCATGCATGAGCTCCAAACTATAGATCTACCCTCCCCAAGCCTATTTCCCACGTAAAGTTGCAAACTTTACGTGTAGAGGGTGAGATCTAGGCAAAATACACCCATAGCTAGGGTTTAGGACCAAGAGGCTCCAACTTCCACCCAATGGCTGATACTTTCTGGGATTACAAACCAAAATAAACATGGATCTGAGGTAGCAACCTCAGATCTAGACCTCAAGCTCAAGATTGGTCTTAAACATGGCTTAAAAGCCCCAAAACTCATAACCAAGGGAAAATCTGGAGGAGATAAACGAATTGATACCTTCTAATGCTCTGAAATGCTTCCCAAACTTCAGATCCAAAGCCACTCCCTGATGCTTCAAGGATTCCCACTCCTTCTTCTTCCTTAAACCCACTCAAAAATGGCTAAAAGCTTGAATGAACACAATGGGGGCTTAAGGTGCGGCGTTCTGGGTGCAAGAGGCTGTAAAGGAGCCCTAGGAAGAAGATTAAGATGCTTAAATAGGCTCCAAGCCCCGGATTTAGGGTTTTCCTCGCACAGACCAGACTCGCCGAGTCCACTTGGCCGACTCGTCGAGTTGGTCACTTTCTTATCGACCCGGATCCCGCTCCGACTCGCCGAGTCCTTCCTTTGACTCGTCGAGTCCCTCTTAAATTTAGGGTTTCCTTTACTTTCTTGGCTTTCAAAATCTTGGGTGTTACACACAGCCGGCGCCGAAACGGTCCAAGACCGTTGATTCTAGGTTGGGAGATTAGAGCAGCCGCACTTATGGGAAGTGCGGGAGGGGTCACACCCGAGTTTTTAGGTCCAGTGGTGCATGCCTTAAGTGCGGGAGAGAGGGGCATTATGCGAGGGATTGTCGTCAGTTAGCCCCAGTTCAGGATATGAGGATTTGTTATCAGTGCCATCAGGTTGGTCACATGAAGGCCAACTGTCCACAGCTTATTGCAGGACTGGTGCATGCTCCAACACTACCCACTTTGAGGATTACGGGTGGAGGTCAGGGTGGAGCAGAGCCCCCGAGGGCTCAGGGGCGTGCTTTTCAACTTATGGCAGAGGAGGTCAGGGCAGAGCCGGATGCAGTTACGGGTACGTTTTCATTTTGTTGTTGTCTGATTATCTTATTATTTTGTGGTGTTGTATTTTTATACACCGTTCTGCGTGTTTCATGGGTTGCTTGAAAGGGATAGTAGTAAGGAGTTGTAATGGTTAGCATCCAAGGGAATGATGGTTAGAATTTGGTTGTATGGTCTTGTTGCCGGGTATAGCAATTGCGATTTGAGAAGTATTCAGCGAGGAGTCGAACTCCCTTAGAGTTCGAGA
This sequence comes from Lactuca sativa, assembly GCF_002870075.4. Taxonomy (NCBI): domain Eukaryota; kingdom Viridiplantae; phylum Streptophyta; class Magnoliopsida; order Asterales; family Asteraceae; genus Lactuca; species Lactuca sativa. The sequence continues at coordinate 52,093,149 of NC_056631.2, forward strand.
TGCGCGATGTCGGAATGTGGTTTTGTGGAGGTTGCTCGTTTAGAATCAGTTCAAGTATAAGAGAATTTGTTGAGTAAGAATGTTTAAGTGATGCCGGTTGGATCACCGGTGGTTGGTAGTCAGTGCTCTAAGTGGGAGAATTGGAAAATTCTCAATAGAATCGACAAGTATTTGAGGTTGATTAGAAGTTTGGGAGTTAGCAGTGTTTCAGTCAGCCAAGAGTGTGGGCTGGTATGAGTAGGTGGCAGACTAGTGGGGGCAGGGAGCAGAACATGGATTCAGGAAAGATAGTGTTTGATGGTAGGCCTGGGTTTAGGCCATGGAAAGGATTCCAAGATCGGAACAAGAGTTCGAAACCCCTAAGGGGCTAGAATAGCATGAACGGGGAGGATTCCCTGGAAGGGTAGTTGGAATGATGTATGATAGTTGAGCAGACCGGGAAGAATGAAGGCCGGAAGGTGTACCAGTCTGGTCGAAGGCTCGGGAGAACGGTCCAGACAGGCTGAAGGCCTAGAGAGGCGATCCAGACATGCTGAAGGTTCTGAGAATGGTCCAGACATGCTGAAGGCCCAGGAGGGCGGTCCAGACATGCTGAAGGTTCCGAGAGTGGTCCAGATAGGCTGAATGCTTGGAAGGGCGGTCTAGTCATGCTGAAGACTATGTATGTGTTAGTGGATCGGTATGAGGAGAATGAGGAAATGCGTCGCCAGGGAATGATGATTGATATGGTCTGGCCCCAGGTATTGATCGTGTTAATGGAAAGCAATGCATGGACCCGGGAGTCCTTGTGAGCAGATTCAGAGTATATGGAAGTGCAAGGATAGCAGTTACTCTACATGGATACTATAGAGTGAAGTATAGCTCAGTGACACGTGTAGGTGCAATAAGGGTTGTTGAGTGGATTTCCTGAAAAGGAAAGGCATGTAGCTCCGGAAGGAGTGTGGGTACTCCAGCAGAGGAGGAAGTGGAGTAAGTGGATTATCGGCAGTACTTCAGCTATTGGTAGTAAGTACTGGGATGGTACCAATGGTATGGGAACACATTCGGGTTGGGTGTCTGTTGAGGTTGCGGAAGGATTTCCGGTAGTGTAGAACCAGAAGAGTTCAGAGGAGATGCAAGGATGGGGCCTTGGATTTTCTGTATGGATGTGATCAGGAGGTGATGTATGGTTGGTAATTTATCCTTGGGATGCTTAGAGGTATCATCAGTGTGTCGGGTTTTCCAGCCCGAGGATGTTAGAGCAGGTTCAGCATGTGTATGTGATTGCTGGGGAGAGCTCATGAGAGCTGCTCAGGAGCTGAAGGATGTGTCATCCTGTCAGCGCGAAAAGAAAAGAGTTGGATTCGGAAAGGAAGAGGGATTAGTCCTAGATGTGAATTCGATAAAGGTTATGCTAGTCAAGGAAAGGGATAGCAGTTTGGTACCGGGTCAGGACCCGGTGGTCCAGGGTGATGTCTAGCTGTGTAAGGGTCAACCGATTGTTGTGATTTGGGGCGATGGAAGTATCATCGGGCAATCATTAGTTAATGAGGGTTGTATCAGAGAAAGAAGCCGGTGGCCGACTTGAATCAGTTGTCGAAACTCTGGGAGAGAAGAGTTGGACTTTATAAGAGGTTCGTTAGCAGCGATTGGAGGAACCTGGGTCGGTCAATACCGGGAGGTGCATTGTGGGAGTAGTGTCTGGAATTGTGTGTTGTAGCAGGCTTCGAGGATGAAGCCTAATTTAAGTGGGGAGAATTGTAACATCCCGGAAATTCAAAAGCTTAGTTGAAGGGCTAAAGTGTAAATTAAGGCGGGGACTTGACGAGTAGGTCTTCCGACTCGCCGAGTCGGAGCGGGATTGGTCACGGGATTAAGTGACCAACTCGCCGAGTCGGTAGCTGGGACTCGGCGAGTTGGTGCTGAGGAGAGAAAACCCTAATCCCGGGGGTTCTGCCCTATATAAAGAACATAACACCTCTTCCCCAGCCATTTTACCTTCCCTTTGAGTTCCAGAAACCCTAGATTCGTGTGAGATTTCCTTTGTGAGAGATTAGAGCCTTGGAGGAGGGAATCTTGGAGGGAAATTGAAGAGCAAGAAGATTGGAGGAGGGAATCTTGAGTTTGGAGTTAGATCTGAGGATGCTACCTCAGATCTAGGATTGTAAGGATCCAAGAAGCCATAAAGTTCATGCCCAAGAGTGGTTGGTGAAGCCCCTTTGTCTCAAAGCCTAACCCTAGAGTGTTTTAGGCTTGGATCTCCATGGATTCACGTAAAGTTTGCCACTTTACGTGAGGGAAAGACTGTAGAGGAGTGGATCTATGGTTTGGAGCCTTGATTGGCTTGGAAAGCCTCTGTATGGAATGAGAACTTAAGAGGCTCGGCGAGTTCCATGGGTGAACTCGACGAGTTGGATGAATATAGGTAGAAACTCGACGAGTGGGAAGAACAACTCGGCGAGTCCGTTGAAGATTGCCTTTGACTCGGCGAGTCTGTTCTTGGACTCGGTGAGTCTGGACATGAAACCCCAACCTCTTCTGATTAAGTCGCGAATCGGTGAGTCTAGGGACGACTCAGTGTCTTGAACAGGAAAGGACTCGAAGATCCTTGAACTCGGCGAGTCTTGGGGCGACTCGGCGAGTTGAGTCGTGGTATGGGGGTTCTCATAGCATAGAGACTCGACGAGTCAGAGGGTTGAGTCGGCGAGTATAGTCAGTCAGGAAGTTTGACTTTGACTGAGGACTTTGACTTTGACCAAGAGTTGGCCAGTTGACTTCCAGGGGTGTTTTGGTAATTATTGGTATTTATTGAGTTCAGTCTTTTGGTATTATCAGTGGTGGAGTTCGTGTCGGAGGTTGGAGTAGTGTGATCTTATCTTTTCAGTCAGCAGTTGCGAGGTGAGTTATCCTCACTATATCAACAGGGTCTAAGGCACCAAGGCCGGCCCTTTATCGGATGGAAATCCGGGTAGTTGTTTGTTATGTTATTGCTTTGTTGTGTTTGCATCCTGGTAGCTAGGATGGTGTTTGTTAGAGACCTGGTTAGGGTCGGTATCCTGGTTTATAGGATGATGCTATGCTAGTGACCGGTTAGGTTGGAATCCTGGTAGGGATGTGTTATGTATGTGATCTGTTAAGATCGGTTTGATTAGTTGCGAATTGGTATATGATTATATGTTTATGTGCACATGGTTGTTGGATTGGGGTTGGGTTGAGGCGAGTCTTGCTTTGTGTTGTAGGCCAACATACCCAAGGCGGACCGGTTATCCCGAAGGCCCAGCGAGCGGTCCGGGTAGACTGTAGGCCCCAAGAGGGTGGGCCAAACGTGCCGAGCCTCGGAGAATGGACCAGGCCGACTGAAGGCCCGGTGCGGGCGGACTAGACATATTGTACACTCAGAGAGTGGACCAGGTGGATTGAAGGCCCGGTGCGGGCGGACCAATCACACTGTAGACTCGATGTATATGGCTAGACTCGGAGGGTGGACCAGGTGGACTGTAGGCTCGGTGCGGCAGACCAGTCACACAGTAGACCCAAAGTGCATGGTTGTTCTGTTCTATTATGATATGACATGTTATGTGTATGGTATATGTGGTTGGTATTTTGCTGGTATCTCACTAAGATTTCGGGCTTACAGTTGTGGTTTAAATGTTTCAGGTACTTCAGGAGACTGTGGCAAGGCAAAGGCGTGATCGTACCTCTCCTCATGTTTATGTTTTATGATATGGTTCTAGGAATACTCTGATAATAGTTGTATTGAAAACCTTTTTGTCATAACTAAATGAAATTGGGTTGTCTTTGAAAAGTTCAAATTGGTTGGAATTTTTAGAGTGTTACAGGAGAGGTAGGGCAGAGGGTGATGGGTAGCACTGAGATAGTGCTCAGGATGAATGAGTAGATTCAGCAGGTCAGATAGAGGTTACTAACAGCCCAGAGTCACCAAAAGAGCTACGCAGACTGACAACGTTCCGAGCTGGGGTTCCAGGTTGGAGACTTTGTCCTCTTGAAGGTATCCCCGTGGAAAGGGGAGATCCGATTCAGGAAGTAGGGAAAGATGGGCCCCAGGTTTGTGTCCTATTTAAAGGGCCTTAAGCCCTCATTTCTGCCTCACTAGCCACCCAACTCCCTTGTGTGAAACCCTAATCGCCTAGAGTGAGCTAAGAGAGAAGAGAGAGTTAATCTTGGGCATTTTTGTGATCTTTTGGAGGAGAAGTGGAGAGAATCAAAGCTTTGATCAAGAGGAGGCTTTTGAATCCAGAGATTCCTTATAGATTTACTTCAGTTGGAGGTAAAAAGATGCTAACTTGATCATTTTCTTATGAGATCTTGGTTTACGGAGTTTATAGGATTTTCTCCCATCCATTTTGTGCCATTAAGTCATTTGAGCATGGATTGAGGTTAAAACCTCATATCTAGGCTGTAGGGAGCCTTATGAGTCCAAAGACCCGAGCTTTATTGATCTAGAGGCAAGCTCTTGTGCATCTAACCCTTGTTGGAGCTTGTATTGGCATTATGAGCCTTATATGACATGCATGCACGTAAAGCTTGCAACTTTACATGATATTCGAGCCTTAGGAAGATAGATCCAGAGTATGAGGTATTAGTTCCACCTTAAAAACTTCTGAATGAGAATTCGACTTAAGGAACTCGACGAGTCGGTTGGAGGTTGTCCCGATGAGTCTGAGCACACGGTAACTCGGCAAGTTGACCGGTCAACTCGGCAAGTTGAGTTGGACTTTCATGAGGGTTCTGAGGAACCGAAGGGAATCGACGAGTCGCATAGATGCACTAGACGAGTTGGGTCAACATGGATTGTTAACTTGAGTGTTGACTTCTGTTGACTTTAGGGTTGGTCAAACTTGAGGGATAGAGGTCATGGAGGGGTAAAATGGTCTTTTACCCATCCTAAGAGTTAAAGAGGGACTATCATGATTTTATATAGAGTTGTGATCATTAAGTGTTAATTAGAGATGTTTATTACATGTAGGTGGGGATTAGACTATTCGAGGGGTATTCGGTTTCCTTGCTTGCTTACGAGGTGAGTCTTCTCACTATACATACCTAGAGTGGTAATCTTCGTGTGACCGGAGGGTCTTATGTGCTTATATTGAGTATTGTGATATCCTGCATTATGTCTTCGTGATTTATGTTGTGTATTATTCTGAGCTTACTAAGTTAGGACCGGAGGGTCCACCCGAGCTGTGGCATCGGAGTGTTCCACTGATACACATTGACCGGAGGGTCTTATTTGAGTATAGACATGAGAGGCTAATGAGTTATGTGTGGTATTTTGGGGAACTCACTAAGCTTCGTGCTTACCGTATTGTGTGTTATGTCTTTCAGGTACTTCTCAGGATCACAGGAAGGCCTCGGCTTGATTGTACACACGAGGTGGAGTTACATTTTGAGGATCCTGGATTGTGTTTAAAACATTTTCTGAATATGTGTTTTTGAAAACATTATTATTTAGGGGGTTTTGTGAACTATATTATGTGAATTTCGTGATTTTTAAAATGAAAAACTTGTTTGAAAATTTACAGTGTTACATACAAACTCCCTAATATCATCTCACAACATATCATGGTACCTTGTCTTCTTCGTCTCCTCATATGCGGCATATTGTGGAACTAAAAGAGCCCTCTCCTTAAACTTTGCAGTGATCTCCGCCATAGTCTTAGTCGTCTAGCGAAGGTCCTGAAACTCCCGTGACAACTTCTGCACCTCAATAGATGGTGCAAACTCTGCCATAAACCAAGTCACAAAATCATCCCCAGTCATCGTCTTAATGCATTCGCCTCCCAAAGCAAAATCTACCTCCTCCCACCAATCTCGAGCTCTGTCTTTCAGAAGATAGGATTCAAATCTGACCATCGACCCCTTGGGGTGAAAAACTCGTCCAAAAATTGTTTACTATATTCGCTAACCACCTCCTACTATCAATGGGGTCCTTCTCCCCAAAGAACTTGGGAGCTCCACAAGCACGAAACTTGCAGAAGGAAACGTTGGATTAGATGTCTAAGCCCATAACTATTATTGGTATGTACTCAACCCTAGAGTAGCATGGTCCATTTGGGTTGCATATCATCAGGACAATTTGTTAGGATTGACTCTTGAGAGAAGGTTATCTATGATTTATTAATATGTTATAAGTTATAATATATTAATATGAAATCATATGTTTTAATTAGTATTGATCAAGAATTAATTTGGAATTAATTTAGTGATCAAAGGAGACTAATTAAATCTATTGGGACAAATTACGGTAATTAGTTGTATTTATATGTGTTGGGCTTATGATCCATGTTGGACCAAGTTTATGTATGGATACATAAAGAGTTGGGCCACATGAACCATGGATCATAACACCCATGGGTATGGATTTGGGTTATACCCTTGACTCTTGGAATCCTACATATAAATATGTCCATTCATAGCCAAAAATGCCTAGACTTGTACTTAGAGTTCATGGAGGTGTTTTTAGTGCATGGAGATTCTCTCTCAAGAGCCACCTTTGTTCATGATGTGTTGTGACTTCATTTAAGGCTTCCACACTATTGGGGCTAAGCACTCAAGGCCAAATACATCAAGACTTTAAGCTACATAAAAGGTATGTTACTCTAACTAGTATTTTGTATGGTATATGTCAACTGCATGCTAGTTATAGGCTTAATACCTTGGAAACATCATTGCATGTATAATTAGTGAAAACATAGATCCAACGTTTTTAGGGTTGTATGTGCACCATAGGATGTAGTATACAAAACCCAACAGTGGTATCGGAGCCATGAGTTGTTTTCAAATTATACTTGATGCTACTTGTTGAAAATAGCTGGAAATAGCTGGAAAAAAAACATTTTTTTGCTGCCTGGACAGGGGACTCGACGAGTCCATGTCTAAACTCATCCAACTCGTCGAGTTGGTTCTTGCACTCGGCGAGTTGGAGCCCCTGACAGCATAAATTCAAGTTTTTTGGACCTGTTTTGGATTAGAATCATTACCACAAAGTGTTTTTGTTCATAAAATTTGATTTTGATGTTATGCTAATGTTTATTGTCATCCAAATAAAGGATAATTGTCAAAGTTCACGACTTGTTTTAGTTTATGTGATTAGCTAAGTTCTTGAAAATTGTTGATGTGAATTATCTTTGCTTATTAGTTTGATCTTGTTCATAGAAAAAATTACATGATTATTGTGTTAATTGGTAATTTGATCTTAATGGTTTTCATGAACTCCATAACTTGTCCTCAAGCTATGGAAAATGAAGAGTTTTTCATTTAAAAGCACATTAAGTTTCATAGGTTATGAAATTGGAAGAGTCTCTTAATTTTAATGCTTTCATAAAATGATTTTATGTCTTCCATAACTTGTCCTCAAGCTATGGAACTTGAAAAGTCTTTCATAAAAACCATATTAAACTCATAAGTTATAGAAACCAAAAGTTTTTGAATTGTTCAAAACTTGCCCTCAAGTTTTGGAGTTTGTAAATCCCCCCCCCCAATGAATACTTTAATTCCAAGTTAAACCCATAGAAGTTTAAAAGTTTTAAATTCAACCTTTATACTATTATAATACTATAGGTTTAATATATATATATATATATATATATATATATATATATATATATATATATATATATATGTATGTATATATATATGTGTGTGTGTGTGTGTGTGTATAAAAGTAAGTCAGTCTTACCGTTAGTAGGCCTCATTCACGAAGTCGTTCTATAAGTGGGGTATAAGGTTACTGCCTATAAAATGGCAGTTTAATGGTTGTCCACTCTCACCCACCGCTTCCTTGACTGGTGGAGGGTTGTTAGCCGAACGGGTAGGACAGGACATTAATTCTCCCTTCATTAAAAGTATAATGATAAACACTAAGTAACTAAACACTTATAAATTTCCAATCTTAGTTACTTAGGAAAATGTGAATTTGGTGCTAACCCATGAAATTGCACTTTGCACCTTGTTACGTCATTAGTGGAGCATGTTTGGTTAACCGACACACTAATCTGGGACTGACAATGTGTGCCAAAGGGTAGCTTGATGTTAATCATAGATCAATGGAGTGTGTGTGGTTAACCGATACATTGATTAGGTGATAAATGACTTCGAGAGTACCAAGCTAATTTGCATGGTTATTCACACCTTGTTTGTGATCCTCGGTATCCCAGTCACAAACTTGAAGAGCATAATCAAGATTAAACATGTCATTGAAAAGTTCAATGAATCTGAAAAGATCTAGGAGTTTCATTTAAAATTTAATTCGTTTAAAAATTTTCGTTTTCATGGTGGAATGGGTAAATCGTCATTTACCCACCTTCAAATATTTTACAATTGGATTACAGAATCCCTCTTTCAAAATTGTAGAATATTGTGTTGGGTCCTAGCCTTAATATTTCATTTGGGTGTTATATTAAGGACTTAAATCAATTAACTTGAATTTCTACCTTTTAGATGTCTAGTTCTGAAAACTATGGTCTTCCCGGATCTTTTGGAAAAAGCTTTCCACATGAAGATGATGTTCCACGCTTCGATCATGAAAATGGAAATCATACTTCAATTCCTCCACCTCCTCCAATCATTCTCACTGACCCACATATTCGTCGACTTGAAAAGTTCAAGATCACTCAAGCCTTATTGGCAATCAAACATGAAGATGGAAAGTTTATATGTACTCACGTCTTGGACATAAAGCTGCATATTGATAGGCTGGGAATGTTGGGTGTCGTGTTCCCAAGGAAGCTGGTTGTTGACTTGGTTCTTCATTCACTTCCTAAGTCATATAGTGAGGTTGTTAAAGACTACTATGTGACAGACCACGACGTGACCCGTATCAATCTTACTTATTTTCTTATTGTTGCTGTATCAGCAACGATTTGGCGCACTGGTCAAGAAAACTTGATTGGAAGATCTACTTTCCAAACTTCCATGGACATTGACAATGGAAACATTGGAAGTCCAGAACAGTTTTCTCTTCCCAATGGAAAGGGATTGGCCAAGGTCAAACAGTTTGACCAAATGGTAAAGAGAAAGGCTAAGTCTGAGATTGTCCCGTATGTCATTCCAAAAGAATCTGTTTGTTACTACTGCCAAGAGAAGGGGCATTGGTTGCGAAGCTACCTTATTTACCTGAAGGATCACAAGGATGGTAACGTCAAAGTGTTTGACTCTACTTCAGGTAAGTCCACTATATAACTCTATTAAGTTCCTATTTGAAGATTCTTAATACATGATGTGATGAGATCACGTTTTGATGTTTTGTAGGATCGAAGAAGAGAAAAGGAAGCTTAAAGAAAGATTAGGTTGAGTCTGATCGCGAAGAGATGGATTTCGATTGCATGATTCGATGATCAGTGTTTTGATCTGCTTCTTAGGAGTTATGATAGATTGCTTAGAAAGATTTAGAAACATAGTTTTCATATGTACTTGCATTGTAAGGACAAGATTTTTCGTAATTTTATAAATAAAGAAAATTTTGATTTTATCTTATTTTATATTTCTTGTAATGATATTTGTGAAAATTGATGTTTGTATTTTCTATTTTTAGAAATATGGATTTGATTCTTTCGTTTGTGGTAGTGTCCAGATTTACCAAATAAGGAAAGATTTCATCACCAAGTTTCAATTGGACAGAAACTTGGAATCATGCAACTTGTATTGTATGATGAATGAGAACCTTCATCTTTGGGAATTAAGACTAATTCCTTGTTCACATAAAGATGTGAGTCAAGTGAAGGACTAGGGGATCTAGTACAAATTATTGTGCACTGATCAGGTCAACCACAAAGAATGATAAGACTATTCGCCATGATTTACTAAGAGTTTAGTAAATATGATTATGCTTACAAGATTAAGTGTAATTATGAATCATTGAAATTGTTCAATGTATAGCAGAACGGATCAGAAGAATCAATTAGGCAGAAAGATAAAAGTTTCTCCCATCTGAAAGGAAAGGAGAGTACTTTAGTATCATGTTTTATGATAATCTTAATGATTATGAAAACCATATCAAAATTGATCCTCTAAGGACACCTTAGTACACTTGTATGGCTAAGAAGAGGAACCAGGAATTCTTGAAAAGGTTAAATCAATTAAGGTGAGTCACACTTCGTTCCAAAATCAAGTCTTAGAGTCATACTCCAAGATTGCAACTTGAGTGACATATCTTACGAAGGTATATAACACATCATGAAATATGGGATAGAAATGTTTTTTAATTCTTGCATATTTCAAATTGGTAGTTGTGATGTTTTGGATAAAATAAAGACCAACTAAGACCAATTGTATGAAGTGTTTTTCCTTGATAAGAATCCACACTAAGGGGCTGTTTATTTTTTTGTGAAGATCTGCGCAACCACTTTTTTCTGCATCGCGCAGACAACGCGTAGACATATGCCCTCGCAGAGTGTTTGTTTTTTGGAAGTGCGCAGATCAGAAAAGGTATGCACGAGGTCTTCCTGGTGTAGACATGAGCCACTATCTTCAAAGGTCTTCACACCTCATTTTAACATAAACAAAAAAAAACATAGGCCACCAGTTTTTTCTTTTTCTTTCATTTTTGCTGAAAATGCATTTTTAATGTTTATGACATGAAATTAAGTTTGAAAGTTCAATTTATTTCAACAGCTGCAGACATTAAAAACAAACAGTCTTCTTATTGCAGACTGCGGACATTTGGTCCACCTTTTTTACCGCAGAGGCTTGTAGATGTGGTCCGCAGACTGCAGACATTTTGGCTTCAAAAAAACAAACAACACCTAACTCTTGGATATTAGTTTGTCAAGGAATGTTTCTTCTCAGAGATTCTTATATGTCAAGAGGTCAGTGGGAGTCTTAAAAGATCTTGAATAACTTCAATAACTAATCAAGAATAAACCTATTGTTTATTACTAGCACACGACTTGAGGTTCATAACCTATCGTGTTGACATATTCTTGTTTCTATGCCCATTCTAGTTAAAGTTGACTGTAAATGTGAGTTCTATGAGTTCTCAATTGTTTGCACAAGGCGAAGAACCTTGATCAGTGAAAGTTCATTGATCTGTATAGGTGAGTTGCTTAACAACTTGGAAGACATGGTAGGCCCTTGTGCTGCCAAGTGGCAAGATATTAAGATTGAACAAGTTCAGTCCATGTGAGGTTGAGTTTGTCAGAGACCTTATCCTATGATAATGGTTGGAAATAACAAAAATTCACATGGATAGGAACACATACACCATAAAATCTAAGTGACATAAGGTGTCTCTCCAATTCATGAAAATGATTGTGAGGAAACACTTTCACTAAGTAGGTGTTAAGGAGATAGCAGTTGTGTTAATTGCGTTCTCGAATTCGATTATGATTACGACATCCCTCTTCATAGTTCGAATTGTGAGAAATGACAAATAGTTTGAACATTCGGAAATTATTGTTGTAAGTTTTGAATAGTTTAGACACACATATGAGCTTTCTTATAAAAGGTGTATGAACTGGTATAAAGGCTTGTCGAAGCATCACATGTCGGAAATCTGAACTTCGGAAAGAAATTCAATAAGTATTGATTTCTGGAAGTCCAACAGATTTTCGAAAACATGTCAAAGCTAGTGGAAGAATAAATGTTATGCTAGTAACAACATAATTGTTATGCTAGTGGGAGCATAATTATTATGGTAAGTGTTGCGAGTTAGCAATACTATTTATAGGAAACAAAGTTCTAATTTGCAAAGTTGCAAAGGTTGAAAATTTGTTTTGCTATAGTAAGGGAGAGGATACTTATACTTTATTTCGAATCTAAAAGTTTAGATTGAAGTGTTAATCAAACTTAGTAATGGATATATATATATATATATATATATATATATATATATATATATATATATATATTAATACCATGTTGAAATATTTCAACACTGGAAATTCTATATATGGATATATTATAGGAAAAGATTGGTCAAGTATCATGTCTTTATGTAAGACAATATGAATTGTGTCCCGTATGCTTCAGATATAGGATCGATTGCATATGCTATAATATTCACGTGTTCTAATTCTCCAAATGTTGAGGGCATTAAAAGGGGAAAAGGACTAGAACCGAATATGACTAAGGTGGTTAAATGTCGCACCCCAAAACCTGAACGGCGGAAACGTTCCGAGGCGGAGGATGTCATGTACAGTATCACAATAATGCATAATAGTAAACAAGCAACAACACCATCCATTGCATTAATAATATAATTTTAATACAAGTGTGTTCTGTATAGTTTATAAGACACAGAAAATATGAATCAAAATAAGAGATGAGTCTTGAACGTGCTCCATCTTCTCAAAACCTGATCATCGGTACCTGCCTACTGGTGACCTGAGAATACAAGTTATTTTGAAAGCGTAGATCAACATTAAAGTTGGTGAGTTCATAAGTATTTTAGTGTCATTGCTTGTATGAAAGTGTTTGTAAATGTTTGAAGTAAATGTTTGTAAGTGTTTGTAGTAATTGTTTGTATCTCCTAGAAAATCCTATATTTTCTACAAAATAGTAGCCATCTACCAAGGCCCAAATGTTCTATGTATTGTGTTGTTTGTAAAAGTTTTTATCTTTCCCAAGTATGTCTATCATTACCAAAATATAGTTTACATTACCGTTTATGTGAGAAGATCACAATGTGAATGCAATGGGAAAATAATAGTGTACAGTAGTATTGTATGTAAGTAACTACCAATGTACTAACTACCTTAAACTAGTTTGTTAATTAAGGTAAAATGTGATATGATTGTAACCATACTTGATCGACTAGTATAACACGACGCTCTAAGGCATCGAAATGGTATGACATTAGTCACCCGTAGACCTGCAGGTCCTACTATATCTAGCAGCAAGGTGTAAGATAGTCAATCATGTATAGATCTATACACCAATTCACGCTCTCCCTCCAGGAGACTCTGGTTGCAAAACGTGACACAGCAGAAGATTGCCATGCCATGAAGAATTGGCTCACATTAATGTTATAGTGTTCTAGTGTTTGTATAGTATGTTCTAGTGTATTGTATGTTCTCTCTGTACTAGTGTATTGTATGTTTTCTTGTATAGTGTAGTGTATGTTCTCCTTGTTTCTCATCATAGTATGTTCTCTTTGTTTCTCATCATAGTATGTTCTATTTGTTTCTCATAATAGTATGTTTGTATTGACTCATGAATAAACCGACTCTTGTATGTTTCATTGTTCTAGTAATAGTAAGTAGTGACTTCCTAAACTATACCTATTATAGTTTACTAGTAATGTTGTTTGTATGAATGAACATGCTTGCACACCTTTTCTACCCAAAGGTATTGAACTGAATGAAGAACTTTAACATCTATATACATACACATAATATTTAACTAAAGATTCAAACGACCTTCAGACATACAACCGATACCCTAAGTCCACAACCAAATAAGGAACAGAAAAATAAGGCGATTTATCAGTCCTAAGTCTTTTCAATCCTACTTATATAACTATATCTATATAGACATGATTTGATAAAGTATAAGTTTAAAAGAGTTCAAATAATGTATCTAACGTGTAAAAGAGTTTATAAAACGATTTGAAGCAGTTTGTTTGATATCACAGATTTGAAATATAACAAATATGTTTGTTTGATAGTTATTAATCACATGTGATTGATATAATAACTATGATGTTTCAACTTGTATTCCCCCCCCCCCCCCCCATAAAAGCATTTAAAATCATTTAAAAGATAAGTTAAGGGGTACGAACTCACCTGCAGTGAGTGATACGAATGAAAGATCGGTTTGAAGGATGTTAAGTGTCAAGTCAATACTTAAGCACAACGGATCCTAATAAGCATATGATGACACATATATGTATATAATTAGTGTATAAACAACTAATCATGTAAGGAAAGACACCCTAGGACATAGGAAACACTTATATTCAAGTGCTAGAAGTACCAAGGGTTGCATATAACGGGTGTATGGCCACACCTTGGAGTGTACGGCCAAATGGTGTGTTTCATGTGTGTGTACGGCCAGAGTGTATGGCCCAAATGGGTGTGCGGCCGCACACTCATGACATGCCATTGAGTGATTTTAAGTCATATTAAGCATCTAGGAAGTGTGTTTTGACCAATACTTAGCCTTATTGGAAGTTTGATGCTATTTTGGGCCTTAAAAAGGGTGTGTACGGTCGTACACCCTTGATGATCATGTAAATATGGTCAAAAGTGTATTCCAAGTCTCTATCCTGCATCCCCTAAGTGTTCTTGATCAAGTGTTAGCATAGAACATGAGTTTGACGCTATTATGCACTAAATAAAGGGGTGTGCGGCCACATGGGGTATGTACGGCCGTACACTCCCTAATGATCATGGTTTGGACGTTTTCTAAGGAGTATAACTAGTAAGTAAAAGTCATAAGGAGTGATAATTACAATATATAAGCCTTTAGGGGTGTTTGAGGTCCAAAAACTTAGTAGGTGTTTTTGGTGTTCTTGGAGAACACTTGAAGATCTAAACAAAAAGAGTAATTTCATGGATGAAATGATAGATCCTTACTAGATAATGTAATGAATCATCAATTCTAAGGAATAAACACTTACAACTTGAGGATCTAGAAGAAAATCGGATGATACTTGAGAGAGAAGTTGATTTCTTGGCTTATGAGTGTGAAAAGGGGTAAACGAAGGCTAAGAATCTCATTTATACATGAGAGTGTACATTTGGGATGGGTGTACGGCCGCACACACCTCATGAATGGGGTGTTTGGCTCAATTGAAAGGTGTAGAACTCAAATACACTCATCCCTATCCCCGTACATTGATTATACTAGGCTTAGAACATTCAAACTAACTCTAAACAATGCTAGAAGATAGTAAAAATGAGTTTAACCTTGATTGATTTGAATAAGTGTAAAAAATAGAAATTTCGGGTTGTCACATTAAACAACTGTGAAGGATGATCTGAGGTTCGCTAAGGATTGATCGCTTGTAATTGGAAGTATAGTAATGGATGGACCATATTGACATTATTATGAATAGACAGGATTCTATTAATAACGAGTTGTCCTATGGCATATATGGAAATTTTCATAATGGGAGATGGATATTAAGAATCTATGAGAAAGTTAGAAACTTTTATGCAAAAAGGATGTTCAAACGAATGTACTTTGAATTTGAGACTTCACTTCCATGGAATTGTTCTTGTGACAATCTTTAAAGGAATACTTTGTGATAGCATTGGCAAAGTCTCTGTGACATTTGTACCTCGATATTACAAAAGGAATCATTGCATGATAGTTTAGAATCGTACACTTATGATAAAGATTTGGAATTGTGAAATGAGTTTCATTGAAAAAGACTTTTATTGATCTATTTCACAAAGAAAGGACCACAGCTAAACATAGTGTACATACTTGGAGCATGTGGTAACTGCTGTTTTAATTCAAGTATTAATTTGATTAATCGAAACATTATACAATGAATAATGTATAATCAATATGGTGATTAAATAATAAGTGTTTTGTTTATATTCAAAAGTTTTGAAACCATATTGGACTAAATTATTCTTGTGTTTCACTTTGCATGTTTTGACTTCCCAAATAATAAGATTATTCAAACTATCCACAGTCGATCACACTTTGGAAGTAGGTATTGAGGTAAGACTGTCATGAATCCGTCTGTAAATTTTCTAAAGTGTTTAGACATAGCAAAGTTTGTTGCAGTGTTCATGAGTACTCCTGTAATAAGATTTGAGTATTGGATTAAACCCATGCTCATCTGAATCATTTCATGGATTTTATCACGAGTGATTAGTGAGACGATAATATCTTATATTCTTGAAACGGAGACATATAGTTGCAGTTGACAAGTCGGTTGCACATTGATATTATGTAAACATACCGGTAACTTGGTGTTATAAAATATATTATTGTGTGTGATTTGATGAGTAAATAGAGTAATCATATGAGTCGAATTTTATCCGTTCCTTTTACCCATAAGAGGGATAAAAGCGATATCAGTGGGCCCCTCGATGATTTAATGATTACACCCTAAGTGCTTGGCCAAGCCTGGACTGATTTGATTTGTTCAATTAGTCAGTCGTCATAAATCGGAAATCGGGAAACAACACATGGACAGAGAGAATGATTATAATTCATGTCTCATTTCCATACGATATCTAGAATGGAGGAATATATGATCCCTTGTCTAATGGATGCGTCAGAGTTCAACAGTAGCTTTTTGATATCTATGATTGCTAGTCGGGTTTTGAAGTCATACCTGCAATTATAGTTATCAGACTTATCCAAGTGAGAGACTGTTGGATTAGGTTTCTAAGCCCATAACTATAGTTGGTATGTACTTGACCCGAGAGTAGCGTGGTCCATTTCGGGTTGCCTTCACCAGAACAATTATAACACCCAAAGTTTGGAAAGCCAAGAAAAGAAAGAAAACCCCAAGTTTAAGAAGAGACTCGGCGAGTCCAAGGAGGGACTCGGCGAGTCCGAGCGGGATCCGGGTTGAGGTGTAAGCGACCAACTCGGCGATTCGGCCAAGGTGACTCGGCGAGTCTGGTCTGAGCAAGGAAAACCCTAAATCCGGGACTTGGAGCTTATTTAAACGTCTCATTCTCTCCCCTAGGGTTCCTTTACTGCCTCTCTACCATAGAACACTAAACCCTAGCCGCCATATTCGTTTTGGAGCAAGATCTACCCTTGGTGAAGCTTTTGGAGCTTGAGAGAGAAGATAGTCATTGTGGAGCAAGAAGGGGGCCTTGGATCCAGAGTTGGTGGAGCATTTCTGAGCATTTAAAGGTAATAAATCGTTACCTTCCCTCTTTTGTTTAATAGATCAACCTTGGCTATGTGATTTGGGGATTTTATGCCATGCTCAAGAACTATTTCGAGTTAGAAGCCTAGATCTGAAGTTGCTACTTCAGATCTGTGTGTATTTGGGCCTAGAAAGTCATAAAGCATCTGTTCTTGGGTTGATAGTGAAGCCTCTTTGTCTTAAACCCTAGTTTGGATTGTTTTAAGCCTAGATCTCTTGATCTACACGTAAAGTTTGTCACTTTACGTGGGGGATAGGCCTTAGAAGTATGGATCTATGAGTTAGAAGCCCTGTTTGGCTCGAAAAGCCCCTGCATGGATTAAGGATTGAATAGACTCAGCCAGTCCTTCGAGTGAACTCGGTGAGTAACTTGAAGAGGAGGAGGAACTCGACGAGTGGGATGAACAGCTCGTCGAGTCGGATGAAGTTAGGCATGAACTCGGCGAGTTGGAAGAACAACTCGACGGGTTGGTTGAAGATTGCCTTGGACTCGGCGAGTCTATTCTTGGACTCGGCGAGTCAGGTCGCGAAACCCCAAACCCTTCGGGTTGAAACTCGAATCAGTGAGTCGGGTGGAGACTCAGCGAGTTGGACAGGTCAGGACTCGGGAATAGTTGACTCGGCGAGTCATGGACTGACTCGGCGAGTCGAGTCGCGAACAGAAAGACCCTGAGCATGTGAACTCAGCGATTTATTAGGTGGAATCGGCGAGTAGGGTTGACTTGGAAGGTTGACTTTGACCAGGATTTTGACCTTGACCAGAGTTGACCTAGTTGACCTTTGGAGGTCAGTTGGACTAAGTGTTATATTGACATTGGTAGCTCGAGGAGCTAGTGGAGCAGCAGTTCGGAGTCAGAGGTCAAGTATCAGGCAAAAGGATTAGCAGCATCAGTTCAGCAGTCTCAGGTGAGTTTCCTTCCAGTAGGAACGGGTCTAAGGCCACAATGTCGGCTCGTTTAGCTAGTAGTAGTTTCCGGATTTTGATCTGATGCAGTAGATAGTATGTCTGATGCCTTTGTGGCTCAGACAGGATTTATGTGTTATGTGTTTCGGGCTACGGCCCGATGTAGTATGCAGTATATGTGTGTTCATGCTAGTTGATATGTTTATGTTATGTTTTGTTCAGTTAGTCCAGACTTCGGTCCGATGCAGGGGACAAGGTCCCAGTCAGTTAGCCCGGACTTCGGTCCGATGCAAGGGACAAGGTCCCAGTCAGTTAGCCCGAACTTCGGTCCGATGCAGGGGGCAAGGCCCCAGTTAGTCCGGACTTCGGTCCGATGCAGGGGACAAGGTCCCAGTCAGTTAGTCCGAACTTCGGTCCGATGCAGGGGACAAGGTCCCAGTCAGTTTCCAGACTTCGGTCCGATGCAGGGGGTAAGGCCCCAGTTAGTCCGGACCTCGGTCCGATGCAGTGGGCAAGGCCCAGTATGTGCTTTATATGTTATTGCATGGTATGTGGTAGATTAGGGGAGCTCACTAAGCTTCGTGCTTACGGTTTTCAGTTTTGGTTTCAGGTACTCAGTTTTTCAAAGGAGGAGCTCGGGAAGATTGCAGTGCACACACCATAGTCAGTTAACCTGGGAATGTTTGACTCTGATAATGATAATATGTTTTGAATTAATACTCGAAAATTATGTTATGATTTATGATATTGTTTTTATAAATATGATTTAGTAATGTTTTTAACGAAAATTTTAGTCGTGATTTTTGGGTCGTTACAACAATCTAATAGGATGGATATTTGAGATAGATGTTATTTGTGATTTATTAATATAGTATAAGTATAATATATTAATTGAGGAATCATATTATTTAATTGGTATTGAACAAGAATTAATTTGGAATTAATTTAGTTATCAAAAGAAAATAATTAAATTAACGGGGACTGATTAGGTAAATCGGTATTACATATAGTTTGAGCTAATGATCCATGTTGATAACAATGGACTAAGAGTTAGTCCAAAGGGCTTATCATATGGATTATTGGATACTAGGCCCAAGGAAGTGAATTAGGGTTTACAAGTTGAAACCCTATGAATTCCACACTATAAATGTAACCCCTAATGCACCTAAAATTGGTCTAATGATTCCTAGTTGAACCCTAGCCGATTTTAGTGCTTCATGACCTTTCTCTCATATTCCTCCATTTGGTGATGGTGTTTGTGACTTGTTTGAGGCATCACATTTGGGGTGTTAAGCTCTTAAAAGGACAAGAACTACAAGATACAAATAAAAGGTATTCTTCTAACTATTTTTTATGTTTCATGCATCAAAATTTCATGCTAGTTAGGTTTCATGATTTGGAAAATGAATATTGCATGTATAACTAGAGAGAACTTAGATCCAAAGCATTAGGGTTGTATGTACACCATAGGAGTGTTATAGTACATAAATCCTAATGCATTAGCCCTAATCTAGCATGTAATTCATATAATAATAATAAACATGTATGGGTATTCTGGGAATCACTTACTTGAGCTCGACTAAATGCACACATCACACCCTTTTCTTCTTAAATTTCTTTTTAGAAAATCCATTTTCTTTAAAAATATTATCAGTTCCTCAGTTTAAGTTCAGATACACTCGAAAGTGTGTTTGAATCCTTCAAACCAAGGCTCTGATACCAAATTGTAACATCCCACAATTTTATAGTAAAATTTTCATTTTTAAAATAATAAATCGTACAAACGAGCCGTTCCAAAACTGATCGAGTGATTATATTATTTAAACATCAGAGTAATATCATTAATTGCCAATGTGGAAAAATCTGGGGGATGTCGTGCAGTCATGTCAGGCCCTTCCCTTTCGAACTGGAAGTACCTGAAACAATAAATGTGAAACCATAAGCACAAGGCTTAGTGAGTTCCCTAAAATACTACATACCATACATATAATAGAGATTGTTATGTGCCAGCTAGTCTTTCCACTATACCATGAGACATATCATGGTCTTTCCTTGCCAGGCCAGGGGCCAAAACCCTAGCTCTTACATAAAAGTTCCAAGAGCCACCTCCTAGTCTTCCATGCAAGTATCACAGAGACAACGAGCCTACTACATATATCTGCTAGGGTCCGATCCTTGGTCTTGCATACAATTTTCCTGGAGTCACCTCCAGGTCTTTCATAAAAATGCCAAGGGACACCCCTTGGTTTTCCTATATAACATAAGCCAATGAACTGACATTGGTGCCTTCGACCCCCGAATATAGTGAGGAGACTCACCTAAATCACAAAGTCGACTAACACTCAGCTCAAACCGTGCCGACCACAACTAACTGATCTCCTGCCAAATGATGGGTGCTTAACACCTCCTGTCAATCCACACAAGGTAAACCCTAAGTCTACCTTATAAAAATAGAATTTGACCAAAAGTCAACGGTTAAAGTCAAAGTCAACTACCCATAATGTCAACTATCCATTCTCACATCGTGATCAGCCCTTGGTTACGTCGTGAGAGCTCACTCGATTCGATTCCAACTCATCCCGACTCAACCTAGCCAACTCAGCCAAGGAAAAACACATGATCTGACCTCACGACATGAACAACCTTATTTCACTCCTCACGTTGTGAGACCTCATGTCTCACGTCGTAAGAACAGTCTGAAGGCAAAAGTCAAACTTTTAAGTCCTTAATCCATTAAGCCTTGAACTTTAACTTTCTTGAAGGTCTTATAACTCCATAATACATTAGAAAGTCAATGCTTTTAAGACGTATATGTCCAATACATGTCTAGATCTCATTTGGGTCAAAAGTTGAAGAAAAAGACATCCAACTTTCATGCAAGGTTCCAAAACTCAATCATTCACTAGATCTGAACTCTATAACACTCTTAAGACCCTTATGACCCATAAAATTTCCAACTTTATGGTTTCCATTCATTCAAACTTGCTCAACCAAGGAGGAAAGTGGGACAAAACTTAGATTTAGCCTCAAATAACAATAAATGATGAAGCTTTGACACTTACAAGGGTCCATAAACAATATAAGGTGATGATGATGATGATTACTTGAAAGCCTCTACAAAAGATCACCTTCTTCTTCTTATTTTCTTCTTCTTCTTCAAACCAAGAAAGGCACCAAAATGACCAAAGATCAAGCAAGTGATGAAGACTAGGGTTTTCTAAGGTGAAAGAGGGTTTAAAGGATGATAATGAACCTTAAAATGGGTTTAGAGGTGCTTAAATACGAAGGAACCCCTAAAAGATCATGGGCTTGGGCTGCATTAGTTCTCATGTCGTGAGCCTCTATGTATGACGCCGTGACACCAGTCTTGAACAAAGTTTTTCATCTTGGCCCATCTCACATCGTGAGCCTCTATCTCTCATGTCGTGAGGCTTCATTCCTTCTAAAATCCGACCTTTTGACTCCTTGAAACCCTAACTCGATTCATCCTGGAAAACGGATGTTACACTCTTGAACCTTTTTATGACCAGCCTCCATCCCTCTTAGCCCCGATATCAAAACCCTAACCCTTAAGAGTGATTTTTGAAGCTTTTAAGTGATTTTTGGTGCTCTTGGTGGTGAAGGAAGATCATTGGAGAAATCGTGGTGCATTCAAGCTCTTGGATCCAGAATCTACACCTCATTGTTCATCTACAAAAGGTATAAAGTCCATACCTTGAGGCTTGCTTTGCTAGATCTTGTTAGGGTTTAAGTTTATGTTCATTTGGTCCCCAAACCTTGGTCTTTGTGAATTTGGACTACTCCAAACCATTTGAGCTTTCCTTTCAGACATTTTTTAGTGCATGGTGTCATAAACATGCAAGCTTGGTCCTTTCTTTTCATCCATGCATGAGTTATGGAGTTTTTGGTGATGTTAGAAGTTAGGGTTTTGGGATTGAGCTCTCTTTATCCGTGAAAGGTCATAAAGTTAGAGACTTTATGGATTAGAAGGCCTTTTAAGGTCAGATCTAAGCTTGGGGTGAAGTGTCTTAATGATTATGAGCTTAAAAGTTAAGACTTGAGTTTAGGCTGAGTACGCCAAGTGTAAATCTGGCTACGCCCAGCGTAGCCAGATGGGAGCTCGTTTTTAGGATTTGTGCTCTACGCCAAGCGTAAAGCCTTGGTACGCCATGTGTAAGGTCAATTGTGTTGACCTTTGACTTTTTGATGGAGTGTAACTTTTGGTCAAACTATGAGGGTTTTGGTCTTGGAAAAGGAAAAATGGTATTTTGCCCAAATTGTAGATTATATTGGGCTTGGGAATATTTGAGTTTGGATAATTTCCTTAATTATTAATTAGGGTTATTTAGTGGGATTAATAGGCAGAGTCTAGTTCTGGCAGTTCGGGTGTGAGTTTTATCAGTCTTTGATGTGAGGTGAGTCTTCTCACTATACTTAGATGTGTGGTATAATATATGTGTTGACCAGCTGGGTTTACTTGTTGCTACTGTGATATGTGTTACTATCTATGTTGAGACTTCAGGTGGTCTCCAGGATTGCTAATAATTCTCAAAGCGTGTTGTTTGCCCCCTAAGACTTCAGGTAGTCTCCAGGGTTGCTAGTAACTCATAACTATTTATTTGTTTTGTGTTGTATGTGGTATTTTGAGAACTAACTAAGCTTTGTGCTTATGGTTGTTGATTAAATGTGCTTCAGGTACTTCTGTTGATCGCAGGAAGGCGAAGGCTTGACTGTACACATACGCATATAGTTTCCGATTCCGGATATTTTAGGACACTCTGATATTATGATGATAATTTGTATTTGATGCTTGTGGTTTTTTTGAGATGAGTTCTTATGAACAATGTTTTTAGTTAATCAAAAATCAAAATTTTGGTTTGAAAATTTGGATGCTACAAATTCGGAATGGATATTTCGGACATGAATATATAGATTTTTTAGAAGAATATACAAAAAACAAAGATATTTTATATATTTTTGATCGGTCTGAAATTTCAAAAATATTTCTGAAATAACCAATTTAAGAGAAGATGGTCAGTTTGCAAAACACAAACCACATAAATCTTGGTTTTTTTTGTTAAAAATATCATTTATAATGGTTAATTTAATCAATATCCCTAGAAACATAAAAAGTTTATTAACTAAATATAACTAATTGTAAAATAAAGTTTCATGAAATGTAAAAATCAAAATAGATAAAACCTATAAAATAATTAAAAGATTAGTAGTTTCTTAATAAAAACTCTAAAAACAACCTAAGTAAAATAAAAAGTAAATTAAGTAATCTAACCACTTTTTAATGGTATTTCAAAAATAATAACCTTTTTTTTAAATAGCCACTTGGTCCGAAATCCGGACCTGAAATCCAGACCCGAAAAACCTAGTAGTTTCCTACCTACCATCCTCAGGCAATCAACCCTCTCAAACCCTAAATACTCGTCCATTGAGCTTGTGTGCCCTTTGTGAGCTATTGAGTGATCCTGTGTTTCTTTGGAGTGAAGAAGGAGCCTTGAAGAAGAAGGAGTGGGATTCCAGGCTTTGGATCTGAGCTTATCTGAGTTGGAAGCTTCATGTTGAGGTATAAAGCTCAAAGCTTTCTCACTCTTTTGATTTGTGCATCATTTTAGTGTATTATAGGGTTTTAGTCCCAAAGTTGGAGAATTTATGAGATATTGAGCTCTAGAGTTTATTAGCAGCTCCTTTGAGTATCTTAAGTGGTGTAGAGTCATAAAAATAGAGACTTGGACGTTTAAATCAACCCATGCATGAGATATGAGCATTTTAAGATAAGAGAGTGAGAGTTTTGAGTGTTTGTGACTTTATCAGCCATGCAAACGCCTAAAGTCACAAACTTTATGGAGTAAGAGCCTCTAGGGAGTCCACATCTGTGATATGAGCTAAGGTCTTAACGAGTTAAGACCAAGAAAGTGAGAAAAGTCATACTGGATGTACGCTAAGCGTAATCTTAGTACACCCAGCGTACTGGGTTGCTGCCCCCAATCATATTTTATGCATGCTTGTGTACGCTGAGCGTACCAAGGGAGGTACGCCCTGCGTAACCTCGCAGTGAGCTTTTTGGGCTAAATCTATTATTGGGCCTTAAGGGTTGGGCATGTGTACTAGAGATTTTCAGAAAAGAAATATTATATATATATATATATATATATATATATATATATATATATATATATGCCTTGCGCCCTTGTGTTAGGCTTGTCACTTGGACTTGAGAGTTGGGCCTCGGGAGAGCCCATTCATTATTGGGACTTGGTGGGCCCAATGAGTTTCAGGTTATTGATGGGCTAGTTAGTGGACTACCTTTAGACCTAAAGAGTGAGGATTTGGACTTAGATCTTATTTGGGTAATTGTGGATTTTGGTCCAGTGTTAGAGGCCGGTGCAGCAGCAGCATCTATAGAAGTTGTTCATCGTCCGAGGTGAGTCTTCTCACTATACTTTACCTAGAGTGGTAACCTTTGTGTGATCGGAGGGTCTTATGTGCTTATATTGAGTATTGTCATATCCTTCATTATGTATTTATGATTTACGTCGTTTATTATTCTTAGCTTACTAAGTTAGGACCGGAGGGTCCACCCGGGTTTTGGGACCAGAGGGTCCTACTGAGACACATTGATCGGAGGGTCTTATCTTAGTATAGCCATAAGAGGCTAATGAGATATGTGTGGTATTTTGGGGAACTCACTAAGCTTCGTGACTACCATGTTGTGTAATATGTGTTTCAGGTTCTTCTCAGGATTGCGGGAAGGCGCCAGCTTGATTGTACACACCAAAGACAGAGTTATGTTTTGAAGATACTGGATTATTAATCAAACAATTATGGAGTTACGTTTTGTAAATTAAATAAATGGATTTTTGTGAAATGTGTTATGAGAATTATGTGATTTTAAAATGAAAATTTTGTTTGAAAATTTACAGTGTTACAAGTTGGTATCAACCTTGGTTTAAGGAATTCAAATGCACCTTTGGGTATGTCTGGACTAAAACTGAGGATTTGAATTTTTTTTCAAAAGAAATGATTTTTTTTAAAACGAGAAAGAGTTTATAATAGAATAACGAGAAGAAGCAGTGTGTACAATCAACCAGAGCCCGAACGGTGATTTCCCAAAATACCCTAACTTATTTGTGTTATGAGTTATTATTGAGATATTAGTGATGCATGCTAGAAGATAGGCTAGGTATTTCATATTTTAGGGTTAAAGTTGCCTGATTTGTGATGCCTTAGCCTAGGAATTGTTTCTATTTGTGATGTGCTTTGAGTATGTGTGGAGTAAGATTATCCAACAGGAATCTTTTAGAGAGAACTTTGAGTAGAGAAGTAATCTAGGAGAGATACCTAGATGAGCATTGGAGGAGCCTTCTGAGGTAGTAGTTAGATACCCATGAGGGGTAGGGTTGCTTGATTTCTTTGATACCCTTTGAGTGTGAATAGAGCAAGTGGAGTTGTAACCAAGAGTGGTTTTACGTGTTGGTGGAGATTATTTGATGCCCGAATGTTGCTTGCTTTGTGCTTTGTGGAACTCTTCATGATGGGAATCAATTACTAAGTGAATATGATGATATTTAGGAGGTAGATGGTTGACATCATAAGGAGTTCTTCAACAGCTGATGGTAGAGAAGTGGGAGAACCTAGTAAGATCCTAGGAGTGACTTTAGTCAGGAGAGTACGCTATTAGAGGAAAGTATTTGATGGGTAGCGACCAGGTGTATCGGGATTGGTGATCGAGAAGGTTGAGCAGCTGCTTAGAAAATCTGAGACAAATAGTGTGGAAAGTATGGGTAGATGTGGCAGGTAGTATGGGCCCGTACTACTGAAAGCAAAGGACCCATACTCAAAACAGGGAGAATTCCAGAGGTTCTAAGTAGCAGATTGAGAGGGGATAACATGGTTCGAGTAACATGATTCGTGGCGGTAAGTGCTTCAGTTTACTAGTTATCCCGTTGTGATTGATTAGACTAATAGAGTGTGGGGCCAGAGGGCCATGTCGAACGAGCTTCAATGGAGCATAACTTGTGACAACCCGAAATTTCTATCTTGTACAGTTAATCATTTTAATCAAGTCAAACTTGCTTCTGCTAACATTTAGCACTGTTTAGAGTCCGTATGGACATTCTGATCTTAATGCACCAAAGGAATGAGTGAAAGGGGATGCCAATTAAACTTCTAATCCATCAAGCTAGGCATTTAACCCTCAAAAGAGGAGTTCATGGCCAAGACACTTGGGTTTACGGCCGTAAACTCCAAGTGGCCGTGAACCCCTAGTATATATATGACACTTAGTCATTTTTCATTCATTAATCACATTCTAAGCTAGAGAAATTGGATTTCTCTCCCAAGGATCGTCAAGTTTTCTTCCAATCTTTACAAATGTAAGTAGGATCCTTCCATCTATGTGTTATACATCAATTCTTCTTGATTCATCCTTAAATCCATCCACAATTTCCATCTTTTGAACTTAGATCATCAAGAACACCAAGAACACTTGTGTGTTTTGGGCCGAAAACTCCCCTCTATAGCCTTCAAATTGTAAGTCCTTACCTCCTTTACATGTTTATAAGTTAGGATAATGATTTAAGGAATTGAAAGCACCAAAAACTCAAGAACACATGGTGTTTACGGCCAAGGCAATCTCCTTGGGCCATAAACACTGTATCTGTGCCACAACTCCTTCCTAAGGCTTAGAACTTGGTCTAGAACACTTCAAACTTGAGCTAAGGACCTTAAACATCAAAATGGTAGAAGTCACAATGAGTTTACGGCCTTAAACTCACTAGGGCCGCAAACCCTAGGCCGTAAACTCATGGAGAGTTTGCTCTTGTGCCGTGAACTCCAATGTACACCCCTACAACCCTTAGATGCAACCCTTTAGTACTTATAACACTTGAATCAAAGTGTTTTACATGTTCTAGGGTGCCTATACTTGTTAAATTAGTTATTTAATCACTAATTATCAATCACATGTGATTTATAACTATCAAACAAATGGATTTACTATACTTTCAACTGTTTTGTCAACAAAACTACTTCAAAATGATTATCAAACTCTTTTACATGTTAAACTCATTATAAAACTTGTTCTTATTTACCAAACCTTTACTTTCAATTCTTTAAACTTATATATTGTCAAAACCATGTCCAGTACATATATAGTTATATAAGTAAGGTTTAATGGACTTAGGACTGATAACTCGCTTTAATTCATGTTCCTTGTTTGGTTGTGGAATTAGAGTACTTCGTTGTTTGTCCGAGTGTCGTTTGATCCTTCGTTATATATTATGTATATATATGTATGCATATAAAGCTTTTACTTCAGTTCCAACACCTTTGGGTAACAAAGGTGTATAAACTTGCTAAGTCATTCAAACAACAGTTCTAGTAAACTATAATAGGTATAGTTTAGAGTAATACTACTTACAAATTTCTAGTGCAATGAAACATACAAAGAGTCAGTTCATACATGAGTCAATACATACTATACACAATACAAAGAGAGCATACACTAGTACATACAATTCATACACACTATATACTATGCAAAAGAAACATACTATGATGAGAATCAGAGAGGACATTCACTACACTAGTACATACAATACATACACACTATAACATAAATGTGAGGCACTACTTCGGGGCATGGAATCTGTCATGGCTCGTCTTGTAACCAGAGTCTTCTGAAGGGAGAGCGTGAATTCGTGTATATATCTATATTGGACTGACCGTCCTACACCTTGCTGCTAGCTACAGTGGGACCTGCAGGTCTTCGGGTGATGAATGTCATACCATCTCGACGTCTTCGAGCGTCGTGTTTTACTAGGTTGATCAAGTTTGGTTACAATTATATCACATTATACCTTAATTAACAATTGGTTTAAGGTAGTTGGTACAACAGTAGTTACAATAACATAATACTACAGTACTTCATTATTTTCCCCATTACATTTACTTTGTGATCTTCACATAAACAGAAATGTACAAACTATATTTTATTAATGATAGTCACATTTGGGAGGAATACTCACTTCTACAATGAACAAACATACAACACGTTTGATGCCTTAGTCGAAGGCTACTTTTAGTAGAAAATATAGGATTTTCTAGGAGATACAAACAATTACTACAAAAATTTACAAACGCATACACTCAAACACTTACAAACATTTTCATACAAACAATGAAACTAAAATACTTATGAACTCACCAGCTTTAAAGCTGATAAACTCTTTCAAAATAACTTCTATTCTCAGGTCATCAATAGACAGGTACCGAGGCCAACTTTTGAGAAGATGGAGCACATTTCAAGACTCATCTTTTATTTTGACTCATACTTTTGGTGTCTTATAAACTATACATAACACTCTTGTATTAAAATACATTATTAATGCAATGGATGATGTTGTTTGCTTGTTTACTATTATTCTGTGTTGTGATACTGTACATGACGTCCTCCACCCCATAACGTTTCCGTCGTTCCGGTTTTGGGGTGTGACAGATTGGTATCAAAGCATTGTTTATAGTGAATTGAGTATATCAACCCATAAAAGATATACTAACTATAAACACAATGGGATTAAAATACTCTGACCACGAGTTTATACTTTTAAATAATAAAATCTTTAACTAAGTATACATACCTGCATTCATACTAAAATCTGTGTCACTAGGACAGAACGAAAGTATTACGATTGTTGAATATTAGCTCGGGAGTGTATGGTCAGTTCTGGGAGTGGCATAGCCTGATCAACTATGATGGTCCTAGAAGTGATTAGCATATGCCCAAGAATGGTTGTGATATGGCAACAAGTCTAAAAACTTACCAACACTACTACCATAACAATATTAGAACAAAACATAATTCTAAAATACTATAGGAGTATTTTGTGTTACAATAGTTCTTATCTGAGAACTAAAAAGGTCTTTATTGGTAGGTCAATAGTTGCTAAGTGGATACACTAAGGTTAAATGTAACTAGGATGTCATAGACTTAGAAGTTGTGATCTTTGCTTTACTCCCTGTTACTTGTTTGGTTATGGGTTTGGAGTTAGGGTCACTTATTCGAAGGTCTATCCTGTTTTAATTTCTTATAACTGGTATGCACTATACAATTATTGAAGTAACTGGTAAGGATCATATTATAACTATCTTAAGTGCGGACACTTGAGACCTGGGTTATTGGTGGATGAGGCAAGGTGCAAGACGAGATGTTGTATGTGTGTGTGCTTAAGAAAGGATGAGTGAATCCACGGCAGGTGGCCGTTGGTCAGAGAATTTATTGTGGCCAGGGATTTTTCGGGTTTGTAAATGTTGAGTTCGAGGCGGTTGGTTCGCTGAGTTCAGGGTGAAATAGTTGAGATTTTCGGGTATAGGTATAGATTGTGATCTATACTCCAGGAGGGGCAACAATTGATTTGCCAACAAAATTCAGAATCGGTATGAGTAGTTCTGTATGGGTGGTGATCAGTAGAGGATGGAGCTTTGGATTTTCGTCAACGAGTTTTTAGTCATTAACGATCCCTCCATGTTTCAATTTGCGAGATGGGAGTATTTCGAGGTTTCGAGTTGCATGGGTGGAAGATCAATGATTGAGGCAAGACATCATGAGATGTTGTGATGGTGTACCGATGTACCAGAGTATGATGTCTAAATTTTTGGTCATGTAGAGACTCAAGTTGTGAGATGGCGAGTGGAGTACCGAGTGACTTTTGTTCTAATGGGAACCCATCAGTTAATTGTCGTCGGAGTGGGACTGTCTAAGGGTGTATATGTGCTGAGAAAAGTACCTTGCCTATGAGAACTTACATCAAGAGTGGTGGTGCATAAGCTGGGTGGGTGTAAGCACCTATCTATGTTGAGCTGCGGATCATGAGTTGGTTAACTCAGTGTAGTGATGTCTTGATGAAGAGATTATGGGGTGATATGAGAGCAAGTGGATCCGAGTGGGAGTAATCGCTTGGGATTATCAAGAAAAACCATGGAGTGAGCCCATGGTGAGTCGGTCAGCGAGAGAGTGTCGTGATACAACGGGGAGCCGTAGTATTCACTGGATAGCGGGAGAGTGTTTTGATACTGCGGGGAGTCGTAGTACTCACTAGTCAGCGAGAGAGTGTTATGGTATTGTGGGTAGTCGTAGTATTCGCTAGTCAACGAGACAGTGTCGTGATACTGCGGGGAGCCGTAGTATTCATTGGATAGCGGGGAAGTCTTGTGATACTGTGGGGAGCCGTAGCACTCACTAGTTAGAGAGAGTGTGCTGTGGTACTGCGGGGAGTCGTAGTATTCACTGGTTGGCGAGAGAGTGTTGTGATATTGTGGGGGAGCCGTAGTATTCACGAGTGAGTGAGAGGGTGTCGTAAGTATGCAGGGAGTCATAGCATTTATGAGTCAATAAAGGAGCATCTTAAGACTACGGGGGGAACCGTAGCACTCAGTGGTCAATAAGAGAGAATACTGTTTTGCGGTTGAGCGGTAGTATTCACTAGTCAGAGTATGACGCAGAGGAGCTCTTAGGCTTGGGTAGCCTTACCACTTGAGTCTTCGATAAACTGGTTGTTGGACCAGGGGCGAGACTGGGGTCTCTGTGACGGTCGGGGATCATTATTTCCCAGGTTGAGGAGGAATTATCGTAATCAGAAGGAATCGGAGAGATGGTGTGTGCATAAATTCGTGAATCGTGGGTACGGGTTGAGTATCATATTGGAAATGAGTAGTTCCAATTATGTTGTTGAATCAGACTCTTGAGTTGAGTTTGGGACAATTCATGTATTAAGTAGGCGAAATGAGGTTCCAGATTCGTAGATGGGTTTCATTTTGAGGGGTATTATGATTATAGATGTCATAGGATACTTCTGAGAGAGCAAGATCTTTTTTTTCTTGTGTCTGAGGACAGATTTTGAGGATCATTCTTTCATAAGAGTGTTGATAGTTATTTAGGCGGCAGGTCCTTGTTGGGGTATGTGCCTTCCGTTTCTTTTGATTTATGACCGGGATCGATCAGTGAATCAGAATTGGTAGAGTGTTCTTAGATTCTGTTATTCAATGGGTGATTGACATGATGATATTTTGTGAGGGTGGTCTGGCAGGGAGACAGACCACTAAGAGTTTTCAAGTCCTGGAGAGACAGGTTGAGTACCGGAGCGGTAGGAGGGTCTGTCCTTCTTTGGGGTCAGGAATTCCTGTTGGGTTCATGTGTCTTTGGAAGAGATTGTTGTATAATATGAGGTCCTTTCGGTGGTGCTTCTCGGGTTACTAGGTTCGATCTATGTGTTGATAAGGAGCAATTTCGAGGGCGAAATCTAAATCGAGTGGGGGAGAATTGTAACATCCTATTTCGGATCATCTGTGATTAAGGTTCGTGGGCTGCAACCTGGGCATGAGGAAGCCTCGGGGTTGCGAGAAGTTAATAGAAGCGTAGGGCTTCTCATCACCTTTCCGTAGATATGAGGTTCATTGGAAAATAAGTTATTTCGAGGAAACTATGGAAGCTTGAAGCTTTAGCAGGTTACGTCCCTTATTTGAGAAAGGTGGAAGTTGAGTACGTTGGGCATATGTGTGTGTAAGCTTAGCATAATCATGTGCGTGACTTTTAAGCGGAGCCACCTAGTACGCTGGGCGTACTAGGCACAGAGTGAAAAACCTAAATGAGGGGGGTGTCCCTATATAAAGAATAGGATGACCTCATTACTAGCCACCATCCTCAGGCAATCAACCCTCTCAAAACCTAAATACTCATCCATTGAGCTTGTGTCTCCATTGTGAGCTATTGAGTGATCTTGTGTTTCTTTGGAGTGAAGAAGGAGCCTTGAAGAAGAAGGAGTGGGATTCCAGGCTTTGGATCTGAGCTTATTTGAGTTGGAAGCTTCATGTTGAGGTATAAAGCTCAAAGCTTTCTCACTCTTTTGATTTGTGCATCATTTTAGTGTATTTTAGGGTTTTAGTCCCGAAGTTAGAGACTTTATGAGATATTGAGCTCCAAATTTTATTAGCAGCTCCTTTGAGTATCTTAAGTGGTGTTGACTCATAAAAATCAAGACATGGACGTTTAAATCAACCCATGCATGAGATACAGGCATTTTTAGATAAGAGAATGAGAGTTTTGGGTGTTTGTGACTTTATCAGCCATGCAAAGGCTTAAAGTCACTGACTTTTGGATAATTGTGGATTTTGGTCCAGTGTTAGAGGTCGGTGCAGTAGCAGCATCTATAGGAGTTGTTCATCATCTGAGGTGAGTCTTCTCACTATACTTTACCTAGAGTGGTAACATTTGTGTGACCAGAGGGTCCTATGTGCTTATATTGAGTATTGTGATAGCCTGCATTATGTCTTCGTGATTTATGTCGTGTATTATTCTGAGCTTACTGAGTTAGGGTCGGAGGGTCCCACTGAGACACATTGACCGGAGGGTCTTATCTGAGTATAGCCATGAGTGGCTAATGAGATATATGTGATATTTTGGGGAACTCACTAAGCTTCGTGCTTACTGTGTTATGTGATATGTGTTTCAGGTTCTTGTCAGGATCACAGGAAGGCGCCGACTTGATTGTACACACGAGAGAGAGAGAGAGAGAGAGAGAGAGTTATGTTTTGAGGATGTTGGATTATTAATCAAACAATTATGGCGTTCCGTTTTGTAAATTAAATAAATGTGATTTTTGTGAAATGTTTTATGAGAATTATGTGACTTTAAAATGAAAATTTTGTTAGAAAATTTACGGTTTCCTCTTGGAAATTTGGGAAATGAATGCATTATGAAGTCTTTCATGCTTCCAAAGCTTCTGGTAATTCTCATACATAATTAATCTCATAATACAAAACTATAGAGAAGTTATATTTGAACATTGTATAATTATTGTGATTATTATCCAAAATTACTTTTTGCGGTGCAGTTATCAACTTACACCTTAAGCATGGGATACCCGTTCTACGACATCCTTCAATAACGACTCCAATTCATCATGTACTCCTATTGTTCTATTGGGGTTAAAAGAGCCTTTTGGCTATGATGTTTTTGTGGATATATATAATATGACAATTTAAGATTTCAACCATGCTTTCCATATGTAGTACATAATTTTCCTGTTCACTCATATATTTTTTCTATTCAAAATCCTATCTTTTGAGTTTAATGGTTCAAGGGTAGAAGATGATGATTAGGGGCATCTTAGTCATTTCAAGCAACCACAATGTAGTATTAGTAATGAAAAGAGGGTGCGAATCAGTTAGACATGGAAATTTTAGAGCCACAAGTGTTGGAAGAATATGTTACTCATTGGAATATTAATAGTATGTAATAGGCAACTCAAATTTAAGAGTGCAATTTGTTCCTAATAGCATCAAAAGATATTCTCATTGTTCCATTCCTCCAAGTAAGTACAACATTGTCTTAAGTACTTTGGTTTCTATTTTTGTAGATTAAATTGCAAATGGGTTTGGCATATCAAATTCTCTTAATTGTCTTGGACAATTCTATCATGTATATTGAAAAATCTTCCATCACCACTATTGCATATTGATTTACCTGTAGAAGATCTCAATTTAATATTCATTATAAAAGATTTATATCTAATAGGTTGATCTCCTTCAAAATATGAAATTTACTTATTTATAATTACAAGTTTATTTATTATTCATAGGAACCTAATAACTGTGAGTTTGATTTTTCATAATTAAGTTAAGTTTAGGTCATCTAAAAAATGATTTCACGGTACCTAGAATTAATGTCCAAACAAACATTGGACACGTAACGAAAAATACCCCAAACAGTCGTTTCTTGAAAGATGCATTTGGGTTTGTTCTAAGCATAGGTGGAAGTTGTGATGGAAGCTATTGTTTTAAATTATTCTATTTTTTCTTCTTTTGTGCACTTTCTATTTTTAACAGTTATAAATTGTTCTAATTTAGTGTAATTTACAAATTTTACTACAATTCAAAAAACATGTTTCTATAATTTTTTTGGAAGTTTTTAATGTCATTGTTAAATGGTTAGGTGTTTTCTCATATTTCTGCAAACAAAAAATCTAGCATCGTAAAGATTCGTAATAATAATAGCATCTCGCTTTCAGTTATAGCCCATAATAGCAACCTACTTTCATTTATTAATCCATAATAACAACATACTTTCACTATTAACCTATAATGACAGTCTACTTGTAACACTCTAAATTTTCAAAAAAAATCATTTTTAAAACCATACAAAACACAGTTTCGCATTTCTCAAACCCAAGTTTATAAGTTGTTCAAAACACAAGACAATAAAATGTTTGACAATATCCCAAAATCATCAAAACATAATCTCTAGCTGGTGTGTACAATCATGCCGGCGCCTTCCCGCGATCCTGAGAGGTACCTGAAACACATTTCACACAACACTGTAAGCACGAAGCTTAGTGAGTTCCCCAAAATAGCACGCACAAATAATTAGCCTCTCATGGCTATATCTCGATAAGGACCCTCCAGTCTCACAGCTCGGGTCGGACTCTCCGGTCCGGTATCTCAGTGAAGACCCTTCGGTCTCACAACTCAGTTTGGACCCTCCGGTCCTAACTCAATAAGGCACAAAAGTAATATACAACATAAATCACAAAGACAAAATGCATGATATCACATAACTTAGTATAAGCACATAAGACCCTTCGGTCAATAACTCAAATAAGACCCTCGGGTCACACAGTATTACCACTTAGGTAAGTATAGTGAGAAGACTCATCTCGTAAGTAAGCAAGTATGTCTCGTACGCAACGGTAGGTCTAGAATTTGCCTACATATATCATAATCATCTCTAATTAACAATTTATAATAACAACTCAAAGGATGTTCGACTATTCCTTTACTAACTCTCAGAAAGGGTGAAATAGCATTTTACCTCTCCATGGTCTCCTAAGTCCATAACTTGACCAAACCCTAAAAGTCAATGAAAGTCAACCCTCAAGTCAACAGTCCATGTTGACCCAACTCGTTGAGTTCCTTCGTTCATCTGAAAAATTAGGAAAATCCAACTCAACCCGCCGATTTGTCTCACCAACTCGTTAAGTTTGTAACGCGTCCAAGCTATCGGGGAAAACCCAAACCAACTCGTCTAGTTCCTTCAAGCCATTCTCTCATTTAGACGTTTTTAAGAAAGGCTAAGGCCCCAAACTCTAGATATAGCCTTCCAAGGCCGAATTAACACGTAAAGCTGCAAGCTTTACTTCCATGCATGACATCTAGGGCTAAGTTTGCCAAACCAATGCTCAACAAAGGTTTTAAGGTATGGAAGTTGGCCAAAACTGGATAAAGCTCGAGTCCTTAGGCCTAAAGGGCCTAATAATGTCCAGATCTGAAGTCTTAGCTTCAATTAAGCTCAAAGCCAATAAGGATCCAAGGGAAATGCTAGGAATGGCCATAACTCTCTAATGGAGAGATCTAACAATCAAGTTAGTGGCTTTTTACCTCCAAATGACCGCTAACACTGAAAGAATGTCGGATCTAGGGACTCCTTCACCTTCCAAGCCTTTTTGCTTCTCAAGCTCCTTCAAAGAATGCACCAAAACACACACTCTTAGGCTCTCACTTTCTTTCTTTCTTTCTTTCTTTCTTTCTTTCTTTCTCTCTCTCTCTCTCTCTCTCTCTCTCTCAGATGATAACAACTCGATTGAGGTTTCTCTCAAGGTGTTAAGGTGATGAGGGAGGCCGGGTAAAGGACTTAAGGTCCTTTAAATAAGGTGCAAACCCTGAAAATTAGGGTTTTCTCGCTCAGCTCCTACTCGTCAAGTTGGGTCCTCCAACTCATCGAGTTGACTCTAAAACCCGCGCGACTATCTCAATTTCTATTCGACGAGTTGGGGCCTCCAAATCGTAGAGTTGTCCTGTCAAAATGAATATAAAATTATTTAATTTTATACATGGGAGTCGGGATGTTACACTACTTTCACTTTTGACCAATAATAGCATCTTATTTCTTTTCAACCATATTTGCAACGTAGTATGATTTTTAATCTTTAATAACATCCTAATTTCATTTTAAACCCATTATGCGAAATGATCATTTTAACATTAGTAATCTAGACTTAAAGAATATTGCTCATATTTTCAAACCACATTAGATATTACTATAAAATAAGGATGATAAAGTTATGTAAAAAACATCAAACTTTGTATAAAAATAAGTGTTTACAAATTTATGATTATTGATTTCGATTTGAAATTATCAATAGTGTTTTCTATTTCTCAACCGTGGTTTCCATGGATTTAAACCTAATATCTATATCTATATATATATATATATATATATATATATATATATATATATATATATATATATATATATGGGTCCCACATACAAAAATCCTGAATACGCGTTTCAGAATTTGCAAATCCGAAGCACGATCTGCCCGCATTTGAGACCTAATTTTCAGCATGGATTCATCAAACCATGTAAGTCCTACTCTTTAAGTTACTAAGTACCTTGTAGTATGTTTCAGACCGGTTCATTTACTCCGAAAATAGGTATTGTAGGGATTCCGAAATGATACTGTAAGTCCAGAACACGAATAATGTGGTCCGGAAACCGATGAACTATTCTGGAATGATGTTTTGGAATATCAATCAGGAATACCTATACTTATCATTTTTTTTCTAAATATTTTTTAATAATCCATGTTAGTCGAAAGAAGAGTTTGTGTGGATGTTATTAAAAAATTGAGTTTTATGGAAGACGAAGTTGTATTCCATTTACAAGAGCTTTCAGAATTGTGACTAATAAAGGTAAAATCGAAAAAAATTATAATTTTAATTTATTTTTATGGTAATGTATTAAAATATTATTGGAATTTTGTTTTTGGAAATAAAAGACCAAGATGTCGAGTTACAAAATAAAATAAAAAATAAACCAACAAAGACACTTATACAATTAAGAAAGAAAACAGAAAGGGTGTTAAAACTTAAATTGAAAGCATATATACCTTCGAAAGATGGGATTGGAACAAGTACAGACAAACCTATTATAATAGACTAGTTGTAATTATGTTATTTTTGTTATGGATATGTTTCAGCAAGTTGGGTTTATTATTATTAGACACTTTTATGCACATTGGTTTTTAATGTGTATATTAATATATTTTATTTTCGGTCTCCAACATCCAGTGACTTGAATGATGAAGAAGAGTTGCCTATAGAATATGTTATACCATGTCTTGAAGATAAGCAACGACGTCTTGTTGATACGGCTGCATTTGAAACGATTTGTGTTTATCAACGTGTGAAACAATGAATGGTAATACTGGAAATCCCATTACCGCTTTCAGCGGCTGAGGAGAGGAGAAAAGTAGCATTGTATAGCATGCAAATGCTCCTCATTACCCTGTATAAAGATATACAGCAATTTGTGAACACAATGGGCATCATCAAATAAACATGTAGGACAACTCCAATAATAGAAAATCAAGTCAAATTGACTGATAATGGGTTCAAACTAATTGAGACCTACATGAAATTGTTTGAAAATTATGTAGACACTGCTAGCTTGAATCGGATGCAAGTTCCCATTTATGGACATAAATGTAATCTAATTTTAAATATGGATATTGTAATCTCTTTTAAAACTGAATTTTGTAAAAGGAACGGTAGGATTATCTAAAATGACAATTTTTTCATTAACATTATTGCAAAGAGCATTGTAAATCCTAATACATACTTAGATTGGTTTCCAAAAATTAGTATATTATAAGGGATACATATTTTGTTTAAGGTCAATAAAATATCCTTTAATTCTAACAATATTTGTTAGACGGCCCCGTTTTGCATCAAGCTTATCAATCTCCGCATTTGCATCTTCAATCCACTTCTTAGCTTGTTTCACTTCCTTCATAGCTTCAACAACCCATTTTTCTTTTTCATTTACTTGTTCCGCTAGATCGTCTGCACATTGATTTAGTATGTGACTTCTTTCAGAGTCTCTTTCCTTTGCTTCTCCAGCAACCTTCATAGCTTGGAAAATGTCATCATACATTTTATCCGGAAGTGGGAAATTTGGGCCTTCCGGAAACAGGTTACTATCTGAACAAACATAACAATCTTTCTCTTTACAATGCTAAACACCACCGTAAGATGAACTCATTCCAATTTTTTTTTCTACGTTGAAGATGCATGCTAGTTGCATTTTAAGGTCTAAAAGCAATGTCCAGAACACGGGGCCAAAATAGCAATTCTGGAATATCGCTCCAGAATGTGGTTCAAGAATGAGGGTCTAAAATAGTTTAAGGAATCTATGACATTTACTGTTCGGAATGACTACAAATACTTTCAGTAATCTATGACATTTATTGTTTGGAATGATTACACAAACTTTCAGGAATCTATGACATTTACTGTTCAGAATGACTACACATAGTGTAAGGAATCTACGACAATTACTGTTCCGAATGACTACACATAGTACAAGCTATGAATACGGGGTTAAAGCCTATGGGGATGCATGCTAAGTGCATTTTAAGGTCTAAAAGCAATGTTCGGAACGAGGGTCCGAAATAACAATTCTGGAATGTGGTTCCGGAATAGTGTCAAGAATCTATGGCTTTAGTAAAATCCAATATATAAAGGAATTCAAGCGTCCAAACTCTTTACGTTGTTTAATTTACTACTACAAATTCATTTCTAACAATCCAAACAAATGACATACTGCGATTGTGGCTCTCAAGGTATTATAAGGACATGAACGACTAGAAATAACCCTGGATGGCTATTTTACGCTTATCCTAAAGAGGTATGTGGGTTATCCTTTCATTAATTTTCTTTGAATTAATATTAATTTACACAATATGCAT
Organism: Lactuca sativa; assembly: GCF_002870075.4. Classification (NCBI taxonomy): domain Eukaryota; kingdom Viridiplantae; phylum Streptophyta; class Magnoliopsida; order Asterales; family Asteraceae; genus Lactuca; species Lactuca sativa. The sequence continues at coordinate 52,131,646 of NC_056631.2, forward strand.
CATGTGTTTGATATTAAATTTTCAGGGGCCACAGTCCGAGTTTATCTGTTGGGTTGACAAAACAAAAGACAATAACTTGTTAATAATCTGTAACTTAGTTCGATCGAAGAAGAAGATTGAAACCCAAAATTTGCACTTGAAGATAGAGTTAATTTGTAGTTGAATTTTCTTTTTTAAATTGTTGTGTACAAGCTGTAAGCTTTGTGTTCATCAACTAAGTTTATGTAATGCTTATTAATTAATCTATGTAATATGTAATGTTTGCTTCTTTGTTATTATTACTATGGTACTTGTAAATTGTGTTTTTTTCTATTTTTGTAATGTGTAACAAATATTAGGGAAATAATAATATTTTCGCTTAGACACTACAAATCAATTACAAACAAAATTAATTGCAATTATATTGGCAATAAAACAACCATTAAAGGGTCTGATGTTTCCCATTTTGATGGAGGGGGAAGAGGGTGCACGGTTTATGTCTGGTAGGCAGTCTGAAACACATCACCCTGGTAATATATCTGAACCATATCAGGTAATTCATGGATGTTCGAACGATGTGATGTCGCAATAGCATGGTCGCATGTTATACTATACTGCACCATGTCCCACATGAACATGTATGACAGTTCAGATCTACAACACAAGATTTTTTAAAATAAAAACTCGATAAATGTCGGGCGGGAATGGAAACAGGATCTTTGGTGGAATCTTTGTTGCTTGTCACTGAACAGACTTTTGCATCCTTTTATGAAGCACCATTTCAACATACGGGGTGAGTACGGTAGTTAACCTCCATGAAAAGTAAATATGATCAAATAAGGTTCTTGTACAAACAATTAAATAATTTAATATTGCACCCGATATTTTACCTTCCATTAAATTGGTTCAACGAAAGTCCGTTGAATGTAGTCACGAATTTTCTCGGTAAGCGTTATAATCGGTACATTGCGCTGATTTACTGCTGACACCAATTTTTTTTTTGGGAACATCAATGTTGATTACATTCCAACGGATGTTAGGGAAATAGGCTTTTGCCCATTTCACATGACCGATGTTGGCAAGCACTTCACGTGCATCAGGGTTTAGCCAACGAAAGTTTTCTTCAAAATTAGACACAATATATGAGTTGGTTGTCATCCAGAAAAAATGTTCTAATGTTCTATCGGAGATGCCTCTTGTGTGCATATATTTGAACACACTTTTAGAAGTATAGCCATGATAAAAATCAGGGAATACATGATCTATGCAAGAACTAACGACATCGTCCATATTGGTTATGAACGATATTTCCCTATCCTGTTTGAGAGTTTCTTTTAACCTCATCAGGAACCAGGTACAACAGTAGAGATTATTTTCCACTGCCAGACCAAATGCTATAGGGAGGGTCTAGTTGTTCCCGTCCATAGCCACCACTATAAACATTATTTTAGGTAGTCACCTCTAAGACAGACACTGTCTATAAAGATGAAAGACAAGAAACAGCCTATGAATGCATGAACCTGTATTTTTTTGGGAACACAAACCAATTAGTTTATATGTAGAAACATTATCCATTTTAAAGAAACAATAGAAAACGTGGAAAACAAATATATCACCCATCCAATAGCCACAAAACAAGCTTCGAAACGATTTATCAAATCAATTTTGATGTGAGTGTAAGTATGTGGGTTGATTCGTCTAAGGTTGTAAAGGTAAACATGTAGTTTGTTAAAACTTTCTTCATGCTCACTCTCTGAAAAAACTAATTTTAAAGCAGTTATAAGAGATAATTACGATTACTTGGTTTGCCTAAGGTTGTGAATGTAAGGTTCTAAGCATATGCAGACACACACACACACACACACACACACACACACACACACACACACACACACATATATATATATATATATATATATATATATAGGAGACGAAAATTGAGGTTTTAATCCGAAATGCAAGGTCCGAAATGCATCTACGGAATACGATCTTCAGAACGGATACCCCTACTCCGAAATGCAATGTTCTGGAGCATGTGGTCATTTTACCAAAAAAAAAATTGATTATTTTATTAAAATGGTCGTATATAAATGTTAGATTATTCAATTTTCCTAAAAAAAACCTTTTTAAGCTAATAAAAAATTGACAAAATTGCAAAAATGGTCCCTGTGGTTGATAAAATTCTGCAGTTTTGATCCAAAACGAAATGTTGGTGCACCACTGGTCCGCAATTGAATCTTTCTATTGTTTTTGGTCCCTATCAACATAAAAAGACTATTATACCCTTATATTTGTTTTTTTAATTTTGTTTTTGTATTTAATCAAATGTTTTTCATTAATTAAAATTGAGAAATCTATCTCTCTCTCTCTCTCTCTCTCTCTCTCTCTCTCCAGATAAAAACCCATCAACTGGTTCCAAACTCTCTTTCACGATTCCTTTCCTCTGTTCCTCACCAATAACCCATCAACACTAGCACCATCATCACCTTTGACGTTCACCTTCATCGTCCCGTCACCATTAGAACCCAATTCCACATTGCTCACCAAGAAAAACAAAACTTTTTTTTTATCAATAACAACATCAACATACTTTAAACCTCCGATTGTTGTTATAAGATACAAATACTTAAAGAAAGAAAAAGGACCAATTCTATATCAATGAACTCCTTCATCGTCTTCAGATCCCATTATTCTTCAATTTCATCATCATTAACTTCATTTCGCACAAACACCTCATCAGAAACCCTAATTTTATCATCCAATTTCGGAGTCTCTTGGTGAATGCCAATCACCGAATCAAATTCGAATGGGAGAAAATTTCCTCAATGGGTCGATTCCAAAAGGGCTTTTCAGTTTGCCTCATCTCTCACAGGTTGAACTTCAGAACAATCTTCTATCTGGTGAATTCCCGGTGACAGATTATGTTTCAACGAATCTCGGTCAATTTTCTGGTGTGTAGAAGCTTTTACTTGATGGTAACAAGTTTACCGAGAACATTCCCGACGAAATAGGCAAACTACAGCAACTATCCAAGATCGATTTTAGCCACAACAGTTTATCCGATGAAATCGCTCCTGAAATCAGCCAATGTAAACTTTTAACATATGTCAGTCTTAGCCGTAACTAGCTTTCTGGCGAAATCCCAATAGAAATCATAGGCATGCACATTCTAAATTACTTAACGTCTCTCCTAATCATCTCATCAGAAGCATTCCAACATTCGTAGCGTCAATGCAAAACTTAACATCTGTCGATTTCTCCTACAACAACCTCTCTGGTCATGTCCCCGGCACCGATCAGTTCAGTTACTTCAATTACACTTCATTTTTGGCTAACGTCGATCTCGGTGGACCATATTTAGGAGAGGGTGGTGTTGGGTAATGGTTTGATAGGAGTGTAGATGGCCGGAAATTGGGATCACGATCTTAGGTTTCCAAATCCAAGAACTGTTTCATAGTGGGTTAATATGAGAGAGAGAGAGAGAGAGAGAGAGAATGTTTAATAATAATAATACATTAAATTAAATACAAAAAATATAAAAAATGTATCAGAATGGCATATTCGTCATTTCAGGTTGGGTCTGGACTAAAAACACACTAAAATGTTAACTAAAGGGACCAAAACCACACAAGATATTTAAAATTAGGATAGTGGTGCACCAACATTTCATTTTGGACCAAAATTACAGAATTTTGCCAACCACAGGACCATTTTTACAATTTTGTCTAAATTTTTTTATACAAAGCTATATTTGAGATACTCAAAGACAAAAGTACGAGAGGAAAGCTTTTAAAATTCCAAAATATATTTTACCGAAACCGGAAATAGTTGTATACTTTGTATTTGTATGATGGAAAATTTTAACAAAAATTAATGCATAAAAAATCTTATGTTCCGTGATAAAACTGAAAATAACAGAAGTTAAAGGACAAAAAAAGTCATCTTTACCTAATAGAGCAAAAAATATGATTTTCTACATTTGATTTTTCCAATCTTTTTGTTTGATGGAGAGACTTTATGGGTGCCGACTTTATTGGTGGGGAGAGGAGAGCGACTGAGTTAAGAAGAGACAGATCTTATTAGAAAAAAGTCACACGTCAATCAATTATTGCCAGCTCTAAACGTATCTCCGCCGTGATTGCCACGTCTTCACCCAAATCTAATCAGAAAAAGATTTCCGATCAAACATCTTTCTTGATTTTCCGGTGCTCGCTTCAATTGGGGAAGATTCGTTAGGTATTATCCTTCTGGGTTTATCATATTCCGATGAAAGAGTACCGAATCAGGTAACTTCTGTTTTATTATTCATTAATCTGATCTTATTTCAACATTCTCGATGTGGGTTTCTTCTCTGGATCTTGTTTATTCGGTTTTATTATTCGTATGTTGTTCTCACCATCATCGGTTGTCGTTTCTCGAGATCTTTTGAGCTCAACTTGAGGCTACTAATGATTCAGATATTTATTGTGATTGATGGTGAAAGTTGCCGAAATTGTGGTGTATGATGTAAAAGTGGAACAAGTTGATTCCTTTATGCATCATGCTGAATGGAGTATGACTTCGTTCTTAGTCAGATAAAATTGGCTTCTAGTGCTTTCCTTGATCATATCCTGTAGTTTTCCCTTAAAAGAATCAAAGATATTTCAAAGTTCAAACCCAATTATTTATTCCTGAGGATAAGTGAGCATCTGATGCCATCATGATTCATACCAAACCTTGATTCTTGTAAAGTCTGTTGTCCTTTTCTCGATTCTTATATGTTTTAAAACGCATTGTTTATTTGAGTGGATAGGTAACCCCCATATTTTAATTCTTTCTGTCACTTGTTCTTCAATCTTGATCACCACTTACATTTCTTCTAGTTTATTCAATAGGTATCGTAGCATAATCATCAAGTAATTCAAAGATTCGTCACAAAAAAATGGAGAAGAAACAGAAGAAGTTTCTAACAGTTGCACCCTTCGAATGCGCCTGGCGTGATGATTTGAGATTTAAAGAAGCTGGAAGAGGGTGTGTCGCATTTGAAGCATTTGCTCACAATGACGTCACTGTAGTTTTCCGAGAACAATTAGGTAGTCAACACTACCATTACAAAAGAGACAACAGTCCTCATTATACAGTAATCATAGGTAGTCATAGAAACCGAAGGCTAAAGATTGAAGTAGATGGAATCACCACAGTCGATGAAGCAGGTTTAGGTTTATGTTGTTCTTCAGCATTTCAAAGTTATTGGATAAGTATCTGTGATGGGTTGATTAGCATTGGAAAAGGAAGGTACCCTTTTCAGAATCTCGTGTTTCAATGGCTTGACACAAAACCCAATTGCAGTGTTCAGTATGTCGGACTTAGTAGTTGGGATAAACACGTTGGTTACAGAAATGTTAATGTGCTTCCATTAACACAAAACCATATTTCACTTTGGAAGCATGTCGATTATGAAGAATACAAGGGGGAAGACGATATGGAAGAAGATTTGAGGGACGAATTCGGTAACTTCGATAATCATCAGGGGCTTGGAAGTTTTCTCGAAAATTGGGAGTTATCCGATGTGTATTTCATCGTTGGTAACGAGGAAACACTTGTTCCTGCTCATAAAGTGATCCTTGCAGCAGTCGACAATCTTGATTTAAGTTTGTTAAATCAAGATTTTATCTCAATCAAAGATGTTACTTATCCAGTTCTTCACGCGTTTCTTCGGTTTATCTACACAGGCTTTACCCAGGTAAATTTAACGCATTTATAACAGAAAGTCACTTACTTTCTCTTAAATTTATAAAAAAACGTTAACAATTCTTGTGTGTTTTATAGATTCCCGAGTCGCTACTGAGCTCTCTGAGGGATCTAAGTGTACGATTTGGAGCAACTTCATTGGTGAAACAATGTGAAGAAGTGATTGAAAGATTCAAATTGAATAAAAAGCTGTTTGATTCAGGAAAGAACATAGAGTTATCATACCCTAGCTCTCAGCCTCATTCTGGTGTTGCGTCTTTTCCTTTGGGACTTCCTGTGAATGTTCAAAGACTTGAACAATTTCACACAACAGGCGAGTTTAGTGATGTCGATGTTAGCATTGAAGGCCATGGTCTTATTGCTCGATCTCATAAAGTCGTTCTTGGTTTGTGGAGTCTCCCGTTTATGAAGGTGAGCGAATCTTTTCATCTGCTTTCTGCTTTATATTGCTAGTATCTAATAAAATAATTAAACTAGCAGATGTTCACAAATGGAATGAGTGAGAGTGTATCTTCCGAAATTTGCTTAAAAGAAGTCTCATCACCAAAAGCATTCAAGATCATGATCGACTACTTCTACAATGGAGGATTGAACTTAGAAAACACAGTCGATACCAATATCTTGCTACTTGAGCTTCTTCTATTAGCAGATCAATTTGGGGTTTCGCTCCTTCATCAAGACTGCTGCAAAACGCTTTTAGAGCAGCTTTCAGAGGTAGTTTGGATAGAACCCTTTTCATTTCATGATATATATACAAATGTATTTTTATTTTTTTTAATGAGATATTTGCTTTGTTAATATATTGTTTGATCACCGTTGTTTTGAAGTGTTACTCTAAAAGTACAAGGAAGTGGAGATTCGGAGTAGTGAGAACAAAGAGATGGATTTTTAAAATAATGAATTATAAAATATTAATTAGTCTTGTCTATATATTATATGCAGGGATGGAATTTCATTTTCAACTAGTGGACGAAGGTCTTACAACAACAATTTTTGTATTATGCACAAGGAAGAAGACAAATTTTGGCCAAGTAATCGAGTTTTTATTTATATATCTAATCATAATACTTTATTGCAGGGTTCTGTATGCCTAATTCTTCAAGTTATTCCCTCAATCCCTTCATGTAAACTTATAGAAGAAACATGTGAAAGGATATTCACAATGCATTTTGATTATTGTACAACGGCTTGTAACGACTTCATCTTGCTAGATCAATCAACTTTCTATAACATTTTACAGGTGGGTTTTAAATCCTAAATCTTTTTAACTTATTATATAAATTTATATTCCGTTTTCATTTGTGTATAAAACAAGTTCATCTTATTGGTATACTTTTAAGACTGTGGGCTGCTTCTCTATATTTTGAGAAATGAACATGTCTTTATACAAAACATGGTTTTGCAGCATCCGGATTTGACTGTGACTTCTGAAGAGAGAGTTCTTAATGGGATCTTGATGTGGGGCCTACAACCGAGTGAATTATGTAATTGGGAAGTTGTTGACAACATGCTTTCTACTAAGACTCCACAAGATCTTTTTGGGAAAAGGCTTCAGTCTTTAAACATCTTGTTACCTCTTGTGCGCTTTTCATTGTTCCCTTTGTTCTTACTCAAAAAGGTAAATCTTGATTTTTTTTGTCTTTTGAAATGTTTTTGGGTTTTGATTTTGTAATGTTGTTTCAGATGGAATGTAGCAATCTAAGCATGAAAATCCCGAGTTTTCATGATTTGGTGAAAGAGGCAATTGGGTTTCTGGAAGTGGGATTGCCTACTTCAGGGAATAATCCAAAGTATGTGTACATGAATATTTTAATATTTAACTTTATCTTTATTTCCAAAAGTTGAGTAATTTTAATTTAAATTTTTTCGATTGTTAAGGTTTCAACATAGGCAATCGAGTTTTAAGGAGCTCCAATACATACGTGATGGAGATAGCAATGGGGTTGTATATTATGTGGGGACATCATATGGGAAACACCAATGGGTTAATCCTGTTCTAGCTAAGGTAAAATTTTACATCTTTTGATCATTTTTTTAAATATGAAAAAGGAAAAAAAAATTGATTTTAAATTATCTTTGAATAATTCTTTTTTTTTTTTTTGTACTCAGAAAATCAGCATTACAGCTAGTAATCCTATTTCAAGATACACAGATCCTAAGGTCTTGGCTTCACGAACCTACCAGGTATCACAATCAGTATAATCTTTTGATCATTCGACTAATTTACCCCTGGGTATAACCAAAATTATATGATGGAAACTAAGGGTAATCTTGGAACAGGGAACTTCTTTTGCTGGGCCCCGCATTGAGGATGGAAAAAACTGTTCATGGTGGATGATTGACCTAGGCCTCGATCACCAGGTTTACTTTAATACTTATCTCAAATGAAAGTGCACATGATATTATAATATTATTATAATGTGTATGTGTATTTTGTATATTGGAAACCTTATTTTATTTTCTGATTTGAAACAGCTTATGTGCAACTATTACACTTTGAGACAAGATGGATCAAAGGCTTTTGTGAGATACTGGAATTTTCAGGTACATTCATAAAAACAGAAAAGATCTTGTTTATAATGTCAATTTTGTATATGAAAAGTCGATTGTTACAATATATTTATGACACTTAGGGTTCATCGGATGCTAAAAATTGGACAAATTTGAGAGTACATGAGAATGATCAAACAATAAGCAAGCCTGGGCAGTTTGCTTCATGGGCAGTTACAGGGCCCAATGCATTGCTCCCATTTAGATACTTCAGGGTTGCTCTAGTGGGCCCCACAACGGACGATATCAACCCATGGACACTTTGCATTTGCTTCTTGGAACTCTATGGTTACTTCCACTAAATTCTCAAAAGAGTCTTTGTAGTTGTAAATATTCTTTTTTGCAGTGTTGTTAGTTTATTTGTAACCGAGATTAGGCCTCCATGTAACGTTTGCTCTCCCATTTTGATCTTGTGTTGTTGTATCAATTCGTGTTCTTGTTTGTTGTGAATCTTTGAAGAATAATTTATAATATGCTTATGTTGTTGGATTCCTTCTTCAAGAGCTTTGCATGCTTTGAGTGAAGGAAACAAAGTTCTTGTTTCTTGAGAAAATGAATGTTAGAACAATGGAATTTGTGTTCATATAAATATGTGACCTTGATCAACACGGTTCCTAATTTTGGTTTCAACGAGCTTAGTTTTCACCATATAACTATTAACAAAATAAAAAGTTTTAAAACCAAAGAACACCCGAGAGATAGAACACCGTGGTAACAATGCATCAAAACACTTGAGTTGGTTCGTATTGAAATTAGTCGGTTTCTTCCACCAAATTATGCCTCAGAATAGAGATGTCCCACCAAGTACTACAAAGTGATCAAATAGATGTGGTCTCTTTGTTGGAAGAAGTTGGTGGTACATTTGGAGGGATTGATGTTGAATCGGTCTTTGTCCTTTTTGTAACTCACACAAACTTGACATTTGAAGGTATTGGTGTAGACTTTGTGCTTTGTCCTTTCTTCCATCAAACTTGAGAAGAAGTTGATCAAGACTCTTTGTGTGAGTTACAAAAAGGACAAAGCATTGAAATTTGAACATCAATCCATTCACAAACTTTATTTTCATAGGCATTCCATTTATAATCATCATCCAAGCCAATAACATTGAGCTTGATGGAATAAATTTGTTCCAAGGGATTGAGTTACTACCTATAGGTAGACTTGGTAATCCATGTGTGCGTGTCTTTTACACGACACGAATTTGGTGAACACGAGCATAACACGAATTGTAAAACGTGTCTTGGGTATTAAATATAAACACGACACGTAATTAATCCATGTGACATGTGACACAACATGAATATACATGTTTTTAACCGAGTTACATGAATACATAAATAAACATGAATTTAATTCATGCATATACATGTTTGTACGTATATATACATGTGTGTGTGTGTGTATATATATATATATATATATATATATATATATATATATATATATATATATATATATGCATTTATACATGTCATGTGTCTCATGTTTATATGTGTATATACGTGTCGCGTGTCAACACAAATCTAATTCGTGTTTAAACAGATAGTGTAAGACACGAAACATAAATTTTAAATTTGTTTCGACACAAAACACGAATTTCTAAAACACATACACAGAAAACCTGTTTCATGTATCAAAAATTGTGAGGTCTATCCATAGCGAAATTGTGTTATATAAAAAGACTCACACAAAAGACACCAAAGAATCCAAACTCCAAATCCACATTCACATCCACATCCACATCCACATGTCTCTTTAATCTGAGATGAAAAGCATGAAACGACTATCACATAGTCTGCCGCTCGACTTCCTGCTGTTGTTCATTCCCCCAAGCTTACATGACCATCTTCTTTCTTGTTAGCATAACTTTCTCAAGCTAATATTAAAACAAATACAACATACAAAATTCGTCGGTGATTTACCTGGGGGTGAGAATTGGTTCGGTTTAAAAAAAAATTTGGTCCAATTTAAAAACCGAACTAAATTGAATTCATAATTTCTAGACCAAACCCAAAACCAAATTCTAATTCGGTTTGGTTCGGTTTGAAAACCAAAGAAACCAAATATCAAGTTAAAAATAAAAATAATGTTGTAATTTTCCAAATATAAATTACAATGTTTTTAACATGGAAACCTAACATTACAAACATACAAATTTGAAGTTTCATACAAAAAGATCTAAAGTTTAATACAATAATAAAATTATACTAGTACTAGCTAAAATGATTTTTTACTTTATAACTAATATTATTATTTAATATATAAAATATTGATGATCCAAAAACGAAATGACATACGCGGAATAAAAATTAGGAGCATGAATCAGACTATGAAATATATAATATATTTTTTAATTAATTAATTTATGAAATTTAGTTTTTTCGGTTTGGTTCGATTTAAACTTCAAGTGACTGAAACTCAAACCAAAAACTAAATTTACAATTCGGTTTGGTCTTGGCCCTACCAAAAATCGAATTTGCATATGATTTGATTTGAAATCGATTTGGGTTCGATTTGGTTTTTAGGTTTTTCGGTTTCATACCAAATAATTCCCACCCCTAATTAACCAAAAAAGAAAAAGAAAAATACTAACGTACAGAAGTTTTTTTATGGAATTTGATATTTAAAAAGTAAAATTTAATCGCCCATTTCTAGAACTTGATTTGGTTTTTCAACTTCATTGGGGTTTTCGGGGTTTTTTCTATACCCTATTGACAGGACGTCAAAACCGACGGCAACTGCCAACAGCAAACGGGTCTTGTCGGGTTACGCTTCGGGTCTTCCTGATTATCATTAGCAAGCAAACCTCTTTCCGTATTTCAAACTGCAAATCCAGAATTGGAGATTTAGGGCTTTTGAATTTTGATCTGAAAATGTCGCAACCGCGGAATACGAACTTGTATAGTATAATAGTGCCAACTTACAACGAACGACTCAATATCGCTCTCATCGTCTACCTCGTCTTCAAGCATATCCCGTAAGTTACATCTCTCTCTATATGTATCATGTTTTGATCTGTGTGATGGATTGATTTGGGATTCTGCAAGTTAACTGCAAATCCATGGCTTGGAAAATTGGGGGAACATCTGCTTAGCATTTCGAACTAAATTAACCTAGATTTTAATTCTAAACCTTAGAGATCATTCCTTTGAACTCTACATAAATACTATTTCGTTGCTTGTTAAACGTAAAATTGGGATGCTTGTTTAATTTTCTGTAAGATCTATGTATGTAGTTTCTACATGCCATATGAACGCGATTCTACCAATTTCATCATTTCTTGATCAAAAGCATACCAAAACAAGCAATACACTAGATTAATTTCAGTAATTTCTCAAAATCACAGCTTTTCAACAAGGGAAACCTCAACTCAACTTTGGAGAAATACTAGCAATGGCTTTAGCTTCCTTACCGATATTTTCTCCTTGTCTTTTTTCTATTGAAACTGAATTCCAGTTTGCATGAATGCCTGCTTAGTGCTTAAGAGATCTTTCCTTCAGTTTTGTAGCTATCTTCTATTAAACTCTCCTCAAAGTTAAGTATCTGCTACATGGCCATTATCATTAGCTCAAACTGTGAATTTTGTTAACAGATTTTATAACACTTCCTGGTTGTTTTCAAATCATGACATATTGTTATACTTTCAGGGATATTAACTTTGAAATAATCATTGTGGATGATGGAAGTCCTGATGGAACTCAAGATATTGTCAAGCAATTACAGCAAGTCTATGGTGAAGATCGCATTGTATGTACACTACTTTTTTATTTTTTTATATCTCTCATTTACATGCTAATAAGTCCTAATTTTGTAATCTTCTTAATGCAGCTATTAAGACCTAGGCCCAGAAAGCTCGGATTAGGTATCTCCTTATTTATTTAAGTAAAACTTCAGATTATAAATTTATAAGCATGAATTAACCTAATTTTCTTTGTTAACCAGGGACTGCTTACATTCATGGTCTGAAACATGCTTCTGGAAATTTTGTCATAATAATGGATGCTGATCTGTCACACCATGTAAGTAATTTGTTTAAGCCTTAAGGGCATTATAGTAAATTCCTCTTTCTGCCAACTAATCAATCTGTTTCCTGGTTTCTTTCGTATGTAAATCTATCTACACAGCCAAAGTATCTTCCACAGTTTATTAAGTAAGAAACTTTCACAAATCTTGATGTTGAAATTCGTTTCCATTTCCTAAAATTTACAACAAGGGGCATAATAAATTCAGGAAACAAATGGAGACAGGAGCGAGTATTGTTACTGGGACCCGCTATGTGACAGGTGGCGGTGTGCATGGTTGGACACTTATGCGCAAATTGACAAGTAGAGGGGCAAATGTTCTTGCACATACACTTCTTTGGCCTGGTGTATCTGACTTGACAGGGTCGTTTCGGTAAATAATCTTGAAACATCAAATTTATCTACTTTTACAGTTTTACCATTTACCATTTTAAATTATATATTTTTTTTACTTGTATGGTGTAGTCTTTATAAAAAATCTGTGCTTGAAGACATTATAAGCTCTTGTGTGAGCAAAGGGTATGTTTTCCAAATGGAGATGATTGTTCGAGCATCAAGAAAAGGATACCATATTGAAGAGGTTCTTTGTCTTTATTTCTTTTTTCCTTATTAAAATTACATAGGAATTTACTAATTTGGATTCTGTTTGGATGTTTTAGGTTCCGATTACTTTTGTTGACAGAGTTTATGGAAGTTCAAAGCTTGGTGGATCAGAAATAGTGGAGTACTTGAAGGGTCTTGTGTATCTTCTGTTTACAACATAAAGAAAGTAGGCTAAATATACTATTCTATATGATTGATAATCACACAGGAATTGCTTCTTGATTCTTATTTCTAATTGATAAGTACATTTGACTCATATCCCTTGCTTTCCTTAACCAATTGAATACCCATTTTGTAGCATTTTTATGAGAGAAATTTCCATATAATATTACTTGATTTTGATTTTGGGTTCGTTTACTGTGAAAAACATTTGTTTTAAAGATCTTTTGAAAGTTCTTGGTGCTAGATACTCCCATCATATCATAATCATAAATACTAATAATCATGTGACAAGTGGTGTTACATTGGAAGTCAACACATAGTATAATGTGGCACATAGTATAGTGCCACATTATTCCCAATCTTACTTAATTGCAATCGATCATGGCAGAAGAGGCAATTTCAATCTTGGATGTACGCTACAATGACACATTCACAACTACTCCATTGATGTATTTTGACCTAACGATGTATTTTGACCTAATCATAGCATTTGTATGAGATATTGATGTGAACAAGATGAACTTCTCTTATTTCTTCACCTTTCTTGAAATACTTATCAACTGCTTTTGCAAAAATGTGTATTACTGTGTGTCTTAAGTAAGTTTGGCTGAGGGGTTTCATATCATACATAATGAGTACAACTTTAATAAGTTTCTTTGAAGTTGCTAATGAAAATAAGAGGTTGAATGTGTATGTGGACTACCTACATGAACCTTTGTTTCATTGGATTCAGGAGGAAGAACCAAACCCTGAAGATGATACGATTTGTATAGAAGATGTTGGCTTTATTTTAGCAGATCGTGTGAAAGATGAACATGAAAATGATGTGAGTTATATCTCTGTGTATGTGTGTGTATTTTATTAGGTTTTAAATTTATCAAATCCTAATTTATTGCAATTACAATTATCTCACCTAATCTAGGTTTTGGTCAAAATACTAGTCATAATTACTTTATGATCATAAAACAACTATGATTTAAGCTAATAAAACTATATTAGTTGTCAAAATTCTACTAACTCAACAATAGGTAATAAAAATCTTGGTTTATCCTTTTATGTAAATTATAGGACTTATTTGTTCCTTTTAGAAATGACTTTGTTTAAAGTAAATATTTTGGGCATATAAGACTCTTTGTTTGAGTTGGGTTAATAAATCCAAGTACTTTGTGTATTTTGGTTGTTTTCTTAGAGGAGGATTGATTTGAGTAAGTTGGATTATCATCATTTGTTTCAACGAATTGACCACTAGATAATTCATTAGAAAAATCTATTGTCTAATTTATTTTGATGTGTGTTCAGATTGAAGACTCTTTCAATATGGTTTGATCGAATGTATGGTGTGTTTGAACCATGTAGTATTTTATTTTTTACAACTCTCTAGTTTTCAATCTTAATTAAGTTTACTTTATCGGGACAAAATTATTTTTCCGCAAACATAAACTTTGAATTTTTAGGAACTACAAATGTTTTTCTCAAGTATTTTTTCAAATAAGCCCTATCGAGAGATGTTACACGAGTTATCCTCACTATTTTGTTGGCTTGTTGCGTCTAATCTCTAACATACATTACCAATACATTCATTGACTAAAACTAATTAGACGTACCATCAAATTATCAATTTTTTCATTCTGAACAAGAGAATCATTTACAAGAAGATAAAATATGTGTCAACTCCTATGCATATTTTATTATATAATTATGATAAGATAGGCATAAAGATGGGCATTGATTATTACGCCACATATATATAAAATTAACGAGCTTATGCAGCCAAAAGTTGAACCACTGAATGAAACAAGGGAGGAGGCTGTCACACGCAACCTTCCAACGGAACATCCAATGTGTCGCATAAAGATTTTCTTGTTCGAGTGTTCCCAAATTCCTATAAAAACAAGATTCGCAGATGTAGCGATCCAAGCGGCAGTCTAGACAATAAAGGTGGCTGTTGGCATCTATCTAATCATCAACAAAAATGATACTCAAAACGATAGCGACTGTTGATACTTTTTCTTATAAATTATATGCATGCTGCTGGTAGTGGTGGCGCATCGGCTGTGCTGCTGTCATGGTGTTTGAACAGCATGCTAGTCGTATACGCCATCAATCGCATGCTTCTTGCACTTGCCACCACCACGTTCGTCGTAACAGTTGAATAATGCGTTATAAATCAGTATTTAATAGCCATTGATGCTGACAACAGAAGAAGTTTGTAATAAACTAATTCGTCAAAGACTTAATTTTTAAATCTAGTGATTAATTAAGAAACGGACATTTCAGCCGGCCCCAATGGACGTTTCGCTTGATCTATCTTCACTTATTTAACAACTCTTCACTTAGTCACTCCTCTTTATAAAACTCCAATCTTGTTTCAGTGTGTTCTATAATTCTACCAAGCCAAAAAGAATGACTAGAGTCGAGATCATTTCTAGAGAGAACATAAAACCATCTTCTCCAACACCACCACACCTGAAATCATACAATCTTTCCATCTTGGATCAGCTCATTCCTGCTCCTTATGCACCCATCATACTATACTATCCAAATCAAGATCAAGCCAGTGATCTTGAAGTCCAAGAACGGTTGAAATCTTTAAAGATTTCATTATCCAAAACATTAACACGCTTCTATCCTTTAGCCGGGACTATAAAGGACGACCTTTCTATTGATTGTACAGACGTTGGTGCTTACTTTGCAGTGGCTCATGTCGATGCTTATCTTGATGAGTTCCTGAATCATCCAGATTTTGATCTGATCAACCGGTTTCTTCCATGTGAACCTAGTTTCAATGGGAGTAACGAAGGAAGTCATGTGAGTAACATTCAAGTGAACATTTTTGAATGTAATGGGATCGCTATTAGTTTGTGTATTTCACACAAGATTCTTGATGGTGCTGCGTTGAGTATTTTCCTAAGAGGGTGGGCTGGGACTTGTTGTGGGTTGAAAGAAGTTGTGTACCCGAACATGAACACAAGCTCTTTGTTTCCCGCAAAAGATTTATGGCTCAAAGATTCATCAATGGTGATGTGGGGTTCATTGTTCAAGATGGGTAAATGTAGCACAAAAAGATTCGTTTTCAGTTCTTCAAAACTCGATGCTCTCAAGGCGAAGGCAGTGGGAAACAGGGTGAAACATGCTTCACGTGTTGAGGTGGTGTCGGCTTTGCTATGGAAGTGTATGATGGCTGCATCGGAAGAAAAGGCTGGCTTTTGGAAGCCATCTTTGTTAAGCCATGTTGTGAACCTTCGCAAAAGGATATTATCATCATTTTCATTAGAAAATTCCATCGGGAACTTGATTTGGATAGCGGATGCTGAATGTAAAACCGAGTCTGAAATCGGATTAGGAAATCTGGTTGGAAAAGTACGTGATGGGGTGTCGAGAATTGATGGTGAGTTTGTGAAGAACATGCAAGGTGACAAAGGGATAGAAGTGATGGAAGATTCATTGAAAAGGTTGAAAGATTGTGGGGATTATGTTGGGTTTACGAGTTGGTGTAAGATGGGGTTTTATGAAGTGGATTTTGGTTGGGGAAAGCCGATGTGGGTGTGTGGGAGTGTTTGTGATGGTAGTCCAGTTTTTATGAACTTTATTGTTTTGATGGACACGAGATGTGGTGAGGGGATAGAAGCTTGGGTGTCTATGGATGAACACGAAATGCATATTTTAAAACACAACTCCGAGCTCTTGGAGTTTGCATCACTTGATCCGAGTCCTCTAGACATGAACAAGTGATCGTTTGATCGAAGCTGCTATATATGAACCACCGAGCAATTTAGTTGTGGGTCCACCGATCCATATAAAGTTATAAACTAGTCATATTTTCTACTTTTTTGTGTTTAGATGCATGGATAGATGTTTTCTAAGTCTTGATCACTTGTAAATAGGTAATTTTCTAACCTTTTAGTTTTCGAATCTTGTAAGTTGGCTAAATCTCTGAAATGTCCAACCATTGCGTTGAATACAATGATGCAATGAAAATATCGATAAATATATGTTATTAATAATAAATATATCATTATCATTTAACTTGTAAATGATTTTGTTTTACTATTGCTATGGCTATGGCTAGTTAAATTGAAAAAAAAAAAAAAAAAAAAAAAAAACATATTCGGCCATACAAATTAAGGGTGACATCCATGGTTCGAGAGGTTGAAAGGTGGATAGAACGTTTGTGAGATCTTTAAATAAAGGTGCTGAAAGTTGGAGGACTGGGTTTGGCAAGTTAGAAAGCTGAGGACTTGAAGAGTGCTACCTGATCAAAGTTGGAAAAGTAGAGTGTTACCTGATCCGAATAAGAGTATAAAGTATAAACTGGGTATTGAGTGTTGACATTTATGTCTCTCATTATGGTCAAACACTAGATATTTTGTTGAGCATTTTGAGAGAATTCGTCTTCCATTAAAGATACCCACCTAAGTTTTTTTCTTTGTAATCGTATAGTTCTAGTCTTGTAATCAATAAGGTTCACTTCTGTGTATTTGTTTGGTGATAAAAGTTCGGTCGTGTTCTTTGTATACAAAATAAAAGTGTTCTAGCTACAAGATTTTTTTGTTAATCAAAACTATTTTGATTAAATTTGTTGAAGGCTTACGTTTCTAAACACTACAAAGCCAATATGACAAGGGTCGAGATCATTCTGAGAGAGCAAATAAAACCATCTTCCCCAACACCACCACACCTTAAATCATTCAATCTTTCCATCGTGGATCAACTCATTCCTGCCCCTTACGCCCCCATCATACTATACTACCCAAATGATAAAGATCACACCAGTGATCTTCAAGTCCAAGAAAAGTTGAAATCTTTAAAGAATTCGTTATCCAATACATTAACACGATTCTACCCTTTAGCTGGGACAATAAAGGATGACCTTTCTATCGATTGCACAGACATTGGTGCTTACTTTGTAGTGGCTCGTGTGGATGCTTCTCTCGAAGAGTTCTTGAAGCATCCAAATTTCAATCTGATCAATAGATTTCTTCCATGTGAGCCTAGTTTCAATGGGAGTAATGAAGGAAGTCATGTGAGTAACATTCAAGTTAACATATTTGAGTGTGGTGGAATCGCTCTTGGTTTGTGTATTTCACACAAGATTCTTGATGGTGCTGCCTTGAGTACTTTCCTAAGAGGTTGGGCTGGGACTTGTTGTGGGTTGAAAGAAGTTGTGCAACCGAACATGAACACGAGCTCTTTGTTTCCCACAAAAGATTTATGGCTCAAAGATTCATCAATGGTGATGTGGAAATCATTGTTCAAGATGGGTAAATGTAGTACAAAAAGATTCGTTTTCAGTTCATCAAAACTCAATGCTCTCAAGGAAAAGACAATGGCAAATGGGGTGAAAGTGAAAGATCCTACACGTGTTGAGGTAGTTTCGGGTTTGCTATGGAAATGTGTGATGGCTACATCTGAAGAAAAGACCGGTTCTTGGAAACCATCTTTGTTAAGCCATGTTGTGAACCTTCGCAAAAGGGTATTATCGTCATTTCCATTAGAAAATTCCATCAGGAACTTGATTTGGATAGCGGATGCGGAATGTAAAACCGAGTCTGAAATCGAATTTGGAAACCTTGTTGGAAAAGTACATGATGGGGTGTCGAGAATCGATAGTGAGTTTGTGAAGAAACTACAAGGTGATAAAGGGAGAGAAATGATGGAAGATTGTTTAAAAAGGTTGAAAGATTGTGGGGATCATGTTGGGTTTACGAGTTGGTGTAAGATGGGGTTTTATGAGGTGGATTTTGGTTGGGGGAAGCCGATGTGGGTGTGTGGGAGTGTTTCTGATGGTAGTCCGGTTTTTATGAATCTTATCGTTTTGATTGACACGAGATGTGGTAAAGGGATAGAAGCTTGGGTGTCTATGGATGAACATGATATAAATATCTTGAAACATAATTCCGAGCTTTTGGAGTTTGCATCTCTTGATCCGAGTCCTCTAGAAATGAACAAGTGAAGCTAAACTCTATGTGTATGTCATCTTTATTTATATACCTATTATTCGTGTTTCGTGCTTCTCTTCGATTGGATGTGTTATTATGTATTTTAATTTTACCAATCCTCATTATACTATGCTAATTAGAAAAAGTGTGTTTCTTTGTTTTTTGCTCATTCATTTAGCAAACACAACATATTATCAACTTCTATTGTCGTTAGATCACAATCAATATCGCCAATATCTTATAATCATTGCTAAGTTGCTAACTTAGTAAAAAAATGTTATATCTCGTGACAAAATCCAAAGTTGCACTATTTAGAAACAATTTTTGTATCTAATTTAAGTTCCTTATAGTGTACATTTACATGATTACACTAAAACCTTGGTATGTGCAAATATAACACAAAAGTACACAAACCTCGTATGTATCATGGTGTTCAATATAATTCACTCCTTCACATCATTTTAAACGACCCATGAGCTTCACATCCTTAAAAGTCGATATATATACCTGTCCAACACAAAGTACCAAAATTTTAAACATGTAAAAAGCCGTGTTTTAATTTAATTTAACAAGCCAAGATTCTGTGAAACTAACCTCGTGTCACATGTGATTGAGTCTGCAGTTTTTCTGTTAGCTGACCTAGTACTTTTGACTCGTTTAAGGTTTGTACTATATGATTCAAGACTCAAGAGTCTTTCTCATGTACCTCAAAGCAGACCTTAGTGTAGCCCTAGCTTTCCCATCTGGAGTGCACCCATATGATACCATTTCCTCATATACACGTGGAACCTGAAAAACAAATTATGTCAATCCATTTTCTTTTTACAAAAATAACGTTTTTTTAGCTACATTACAAGTTACATACCTCACTAAATTTCTCCACGCGAATTAAAGCTTTCATGAGAGTAGTGTATGTGACAACATCCGGTTTCACACCCTGTAATTGGAAACAATAAAACGGTTATAAGTTTAAAAAAAAAACACGATTCTTGGAGTTACAATCTTTTCACTTACATTTTCCTTCATGTATTGTAAAACTGCAAAGGCTTCAACATCTCTTCTATCCTCACCAAATGCATTGATTAATGCATTTAGAGCTAAATTACTCGGCTTCAAACCATCACTTGTCATGATCCTAAACGTATTAGCTGCTTGATTTGATAAACCCTGATTCATGACATCATTTACATCAACTTAAAATTTTCATGAAACTTGCTATTTATGTGAGGAAGATGAGAACATACATACCCTTTGTGCATAGGCATTAATCAAGGCGTTATACATAGTCAATGATGGCTTTAAACCAGCAGACTTCATCACCTCTAAGCACTCGATTGCATCTGTATATCTCCCTGATTTTCCATATACATCAATCAGTGTAGTATAAGTAACAACATTTGGCAATAAACCTTCACTCTGCATCTTCCCCAACAAGTGTTTAACATCAACCCATTTCTCCTGTTGCCCAAAAGAATTGATCATTATGTTATAAGTGGTTGTACAAGGTAAACACCCTCTTTGCTGCATTTCATCGAACAGGTTCTCTGCTTTCTTGTGATCCCCTGATTTACAGTAACAATCTATGAGTGTGTTCATTGTTACAGTATCTGGCTCAATCCCATCAACTTTCATTCGTTCCACTGTTGCCATTACATGATCAAGGATATTGTATTTTCCAAATGTATCGATCATAACATTATAGAATTGTCTATCTGGCTTTACTCCACATTTCTGCATCTCTTTTAATACTTTAAATGTTTTTTGCCACTCACCTCTGTCACGATAACTTGCTAAAATCCTACTGAAAACTAATGAGTTTGGCTTTACATTGTTGGATTCCATCTCTTTCAGCACGATTCTTGCACTTTCCCATCTACCCACGTTCCCATATGCATCAATCAAAAGGCTATATGTATGATCATCAGGTGAAACCCCATTTTTCTCCATTTCACTTACTATTGACTCTGCATCTTTCAAGCTACCATTTTTAACATACCCTTTTAACACAGCATTGTAGGCTCTGGTTCTGGGTATCACTCCGCCTTCTTTAATTTCTTCAAAAATGGCTTCCGCCTCCTCGGCTCTACCCAAATTCCCCAACTGCAAAATCAAAGAGACGACAGTGGAGGTTCTTGGGTTCATCCCTTTCCCTTGAATCACACCTAAGAAGTACATAGCTCTATCGACATCACCTGATTTAGCAAACCCTAAAACTATATCATTCAACAATTGCCCATCTAGCTCGATAGCATCTGATATCATTTCAGCGTACAATTTTTCTAACAACACTGAATCGATTTTATTACTACGAACTAAAGACTGAATAATTAAGCTGTAATTCACAAAATCTGATTGGTAACCTTCCCGCCGCATCCTGTTCATCAAATTGATGGCTTTCTCCAACTCATCGTTACGCGCGCATGCACCAATCAGTGCATTATACGTAATGGGAGTCATCGTTTGTTTCTGAGATAACAAAAAAGCTTCGTATAACTTCTCGGAGCGTCCGAGGGCATGGATTAAAATTGAGTAGAGCAGTTCATATGAGAAACAGAGATTATGCTTCTGGAGCCAAGTAACGAGGGCGTATGCGATTTCGAAAGAGGATGTTGAAGAAGATGTCAGGGATTTGAGAAGAGAGTGCCATAGTGGACCTGGGACTACTCGGTATGACTCAGCGAGCCGTAGCTCGGTCTGGTCGAGTGACGTGGGTGAGTTGGAATCGGATGTTTCGGAGTCCGAATTGTAGGTGGAGAGGAACTGGAGGAGGGGAGAGAAGTCGTACCTGCGATGGGGGTAGAGGGAAACGACGGCGTCTTGTGTAATTGTGTCATCTTCGGATAAGAAAGGGGAAGAGGAAAAGGAGGGTGATGCACGGAGATGTGAGTGGCTTATGTGAAAGGTAGAGGAGGAGAGCGATTGTGGCAGTGGTTGGTAGAGGTTCCGGTGGCGGAGGAAGCGGTTGGTGGTGGATAAGGGTGGAGGGAGGAGGAGAGCGTTCATTTTGCGCAGGTTCTTGAGAACTGTTGGGTGGTGGGAAAAACAGGATGGGCATTCATCTATTTGAGAATTTATACATTTAGTCCCTAAACTATTAAGAAAATATGTATTTTGCTAGGGACGAGCAAAGGAACCGACCCGGCTGGAACCGGCCCGAACCGAACCCAGCCCGGGAACGAAAGTCGGCCAAAATTAAGAACCGAAACGGACCGTCGGTTCTACCGGTTCTTGCCGTATCTTCAATGTTGGAACCGGTCCTCGAGAAATAACAACATACGGTTCCGGTTTTTGCCGGTTCTACCGGTTCTGGTTCCTACCGATTCCCGGTTTCAAAAATCCACAAGAATATCGTCTTGTTCCCGGCTCGACCGGTTCCATCGGGTTCCGTTTCCGGTTCCGGTTCTGGTACCGGTTCCCCGGTCCATATGTTCATCCTTATATTTTGCCACCAAGCAGCTCACGTTTTATCAAATTTGGTATGGGTACCTATAAGTAATTAACACAAAAGTCCTTATGTTTATCATTAATAAAAAGAAAAAAAAGTTTGATCCGATAATCACTTTTATATACATCAAAACCAGAAGTGTGCCAAAGGCCTACCGGGGCATACACGCGGCGTAATACCAGTAAGCTCAACGTACTTCAATCCCAAGCAGTATGCGTGACGTACATCTTAGTACGCCTAACGTACTGGGTTGTTGTGCAATTTCAACCATTAAGTGCCTAATCCATTGTAACACCCTGAATTCATAAGACTTAGAAAGGTCAGAAAAACCTCAAAATCAGGAGGTAACTCGTCGAGTTGATGGAATGACTCAACGAATAGGAGTACGTTGTGGGTCGCGGGTTAAGTGACCTACTCGACGAGTCGGGGGACCGATTTGGCGAGTTGGTATGGGTTTGGAAAACCCTAAATTCAGGCCTTGTACCCTATTTAAAGAACATTATAACACTCCATCAACCTCCTAAATGCTCTCTCAAGTCCAGAGTGAAACCCTAGTGCCTTTCATGTGCTTGTGAGCCATTTGTGAGCATCCTTGAGTGTTTTAGATCTTGAAGAAGAAGGTGAAGCCTTGGGATACAAGAAGAGACTAGTAGATCCAGAATCCTCTTGCATCCTCCTCCATTTTCTGTTAAGAAAGTTTCAATCTTGACCATTATGGACATAGATCTCTCCTTTGTCACTTTTAGGTGTTTTTGGTCCAAGAACCCTAGCATGAGAGGAATGGACGTCCCAAGGGCTTATGTTTTCAGATCCAGCACCATTAAGGGTTGTTATGGCATAAAGCTGCAAGCTTTATGCCATAGGAATCCCCATGCAAACATAAGAAGTGTTCTTTTGGCCTTTTTAGCTCAAAAGGCCATGAATGGAGGAAAAGGCAGAAGCTTTGCATGGTTATGAAGTGGTTGGGTCCATATCTATGATTTGGATTCTTTGTGCTCGACTAAAATCGTCTAAATAGAATTGGACTTAGGAGGACTCGATGAGTTGCTCTTAGGACTCGGCGAGTCAGACTGTTTTTTTGCCCAAAACCCTTCTGTTAGTGGGTGTGTGTTGAGTTGGTAGAGGACTCAGCCAGTTGGGTTCATTATGGACTTGAAGATCATCGTACTCGATGAGTTCAAGGAATGAACTCGGCGAGTCTAAGGCAATATCCCTAACTTATGAAGATGGACTCGACGAGTTCAAAGGTGAACTCAGCGAGTCGGTTGTAAATGGATCCTGATGTGTTTAAAGGTGAACTCGATGAGCTCAAGGAAGACTCGACGAGTAGGATTGAAGTCCAGAGTTACGTGTGGATTGTGGGACTCGACGAG
Organism: Lactuca sativa; assembly: GCF_002870075.4. NCBI lineage: Eukaryota > Viridiplantae > Streptophyta > Magnoliopsida > Asterales > Asteraceae > Lactuca > Lactuca sativa. Next base: position 52,155,449 of record NC_056631.2, read on the forward strand.
TTGGTGAGTCAACTCGGAGCATTGACTTTGACCGTTAACTTTGACCAAGTTTGACATGGGTTGACTTTTGAGGGTATTGTGATCTAAGTGTTATTTTGGGTATTGATAGTTCGGGGAGCCGAAGGATCAGCAGTTCAGGAGTTGCCGGTTAGCAGTCAGAAGTGTTCAACTAGTCTTCAGCAGTGTGAGATGAGTCTCCTCACTGTGTGCATGGTTCTACGGCCACAATACCAGCCCATTATGTTTATGTATCGTAGGAAGACCCAGGGGTTATCCCTAGGCACTTATTTTTGGGTTTTCTATGAATCAAATACACTCTAAAACTAGGCAGCGCAAAAATCGAAACAACGATATACCTAAGTGTACATGCATCCTATAGATCTATGGCTTCATGCTAATTACATCAACCCTAGAAAACTAAAACATAAGTAAGAAAACATATCTCTTATGTAGCCCTTGATCTCTATGCTTGAGATCTTGAACCTCCATGAAGTTGCTTGGATGAAAGGATCCAAACCAGAATCCCTCTAATGGTATCACACCCAATGACACAAAAGAGTGGAATAAAAATAACTAGGATAAGGGTCAATTTCCCAAACCCAAAAGGGTTAGAAATCGTCCCTAATAGGGAGAGGAAGAAAGGTTGGTGAATACTTCAAGCCATGGTGCAAGGAGGAATGAAATCCCTAAGACCCTATTTATAGCCTTGGATGCCTCCTAGGGTTTTGTACTCCTTCCCATATGGGATGGAGGCATAACCACGAAATTTCACTCCTTTCCCATGTGGGATGGAGTGAATTTCATCCAACCCTAATTTCATAAGGTTCTGGAACATTCCTGATTAACCAACTATCGATTAATGAACATTCAACCATTTAATTAATTAAACTGTTAATTAATTCCCAAAATATATTTCCAATTAGTTTCTAATTAATTATTAACCATAAACTAATTTCTCCTTTATTTATTCTACTCAATTTGGGTCTTGAAGGCAACCCAAAAGGACCCTACTATTATTAGAAATATTACCAATAATTAATGACCTTGGACACAATTCCAACAGTCTCCCACTTGGACAAGTCATCAACTATACGAGGACTAATATTTCTCCAATAATCAACAGACAGTTAGTCATCCAATGCAACTACCGAACTCTTGATCTAATCAAGATTCAACCCTTAGATAAGTGATCAACTATCCCTTCATTCTATGATATCTATATGAATTCGAGACATGGATACTGGTCAATCTCAAGAATTCAAGATTATGTTTCCCAATATAGATTTGTGACGACTACATCTGACTACTAAATTGAACACATCAATTTCAGTCAGGGCTCGGCCAAGCACTTTAGATGTCAGCACCAAATCATTAAGGGGCCCATAGATATCGCTTCTCCTATTAAGGCAGAAGGAACGAATAAACTTTGACTACATAGTTTTTGTCTATTTCATCATGTCAAACATAGACATACCCTTTATAACTACCAGTTACGGTGTAACATCCGGGTTCCCAGGTATTATAATTTATTCTTTTATTTTTGGGTGTTGTGGGGAGACTCGGCGAGTTGGCGTCTAAACTCGCCGAGTATGGTCGTGGATTCGTATGTGAGTTCACAGCTGGACTCAGCGAGTTCATGAGTGGACTCGGCGAGTCCACGCTTTTTAATGAAACCCTAATTTCTAGGGTTTGAGACCTATTTAAAGGGTCTTAGGGCCGTCATCTGCGGCCACCAACCCCCAGAGAGAAACCCTAAGAGATCTAGAGCGTTTGTGAGGAAGGAGAGGCCATTCTTGATCCTTTTGTGGGTGTTTTTGCAAGAAGGAAGTGACCAAGGCAAGAGGAGGTTGAAGGAGGTGCGATTTTAGTGGTTTTTGAGTTCATAGAGTTTGTATTGAGGTATTTTTCTCGGACCTTCTTCAGTTTTGGTGTTGATTCTTAGTGTTAGCGTTTTCTAACCCTTTTTGAGGTTGATTAAGTGGAGCCTTTGGTCCCTTCTCGAGTTTGTGTTCTAGATCTGGACCCAAAGAAGTCCAAAGGCCTTAACCCTTGGAGCTTTATGAGTCATTTTGGGAGCCATGAGCTTGGGATGTCATTTTTGGGGCTAAATCACCATTTTGGACCATTTAGATGTTATATGAGTGCCAAGGTCCGAACTTTACGTGATTATCATGCTTGGGGAGGCCAGATCTATGAATATATGGAACAGATCTGACCTCAGGAGTCGTATGGAGTTTGTGCATGGCATGAACTCGCCGAGTCTCAAGAACAGACTCGGAGAGTAGTATGAAGGTTTCCCGTAAATCACTCAGTGAGTGGACTTGTCGAGTTGGGGAATAACTCGGTGAGTCAGGATGAGTCAGGAGGACTGGAGTTCAAGGCGGAACTCGTCGAGTTGTTCTTGAGACTCGGCGAGTTGAGTCGGGGTGGCCCCGCGATTCATGCCAGGTGGAACTCGTCGAGTCAGGGGAAGTACTCGACATGCCAAGAGATGGACTAAGAGAGTCAGTGGACATGTGTAGACTTGCCGAGTCGCCCTAGTGCACTCGACGAGTCGGGTCAAAGTTTGACCGTTGACCTTGTTGACTTTTAGGGTTGAGTACAGTTGTATTTATGAGAGTATTTACTTTAAGTGATTAGGCGGAGGCTAGATTAAATTTCTACCGAGTCGGACACTTACTGAGACACCAAGGTGAGTCTTCTCACTATACGTTACCTAGAGTGGTATATTGTGTAGACCAGAGGGTCTTATATGTTATGTATGAGATTATGTGCTATGTGTTATATGTATGTTGTATGATGTTATAGACCGGGCCGGAGGGCCCAACGAGCTATGACCGGGCCAGAGGGTCCAACGAGCTACGGGACTGGAGGGTCCCGCTGAGACACATCGACCGGAAGGTCGTATTATAGCCTCGAGTGGCGTGTTTGTTATATGAGGTATTTTGGGGAACTCACTAAGCATTTATGCTTACAGTTGTTGTGTTATGTGTTTCAGGTACCAGTGATGAGCACGGGAAGGCGCCGACATGATTCGTACACACACACTTATGGAGTTTATGTTGAGATTCTGGGAAGATGTTTTGTGATGATAACATCTAATACAATATGTTTTGACAATATTTTATGAGTAAATGTATGTTTTAAAAATTAAAAATTGGTTTCAAAATATACGTTGTTACATACGGTTAGCATTGGAGTAGACCAATACATAACAGAATCATAGAGCAAAACCCCACATGCATCTAGGTTTGAAGAATAGAAGATATTATCGTCTTAGAATTACTCGTAACTAAATCCATGAAGTAATCTCTAAGCATGGGTTGGTCCAATACTTAAATCTCTATTAAGCACTCATGAGTATTAGCGCAATCTATATGTTATGTCCAATCAATATGGAAAATCCACTAATACTCATGACAGTCTTGAATCACTTCTTACTTCCAAGAGTATGACCGACTGTGGACATTTGAGTAAATTAATACTCAGGAAGTGGGATCCAAACATGCAAAAGTGAGAACGCAGTGATAAGCTAATTGAAATGACCGAACTCCATCATATATTAAGATCACCACTTAATAATCGCCAAATCAAATTAAAACTTATACCGCTTAAAGTTCTTGGGTTTTAAAACAAACCAAACTAAGAGTGTTTAAGCCAATTCATTTGCAAATCTAATGTCTCTCGACTATGTCTAACTGTCAGACTTGGTCAATGACATCAGCTTATGGAATGGATCGACAATATTATCTTTCGATATGACATATTGACTATGACGTCTTTACATTTGACTCACTATAAAATGTGTTGGTACTTACTGAGTATGTGTAATATGATCTTGTGTGACTTGGGATCCATACTCGAGGTAAGTTCACCCAAAGTCACAAAGAGACTTCATAAGGATCATCAATGATTGAATTTCAACAAAGAAGTCACTAATGAATCTCTTCTAGTCACATTGTCTTCTTTGCAATTTAACCAACCGCAACATACTCTAAGTTTGCAAAATCCACTATGGTGTAATACTTGGTACTCTTCCAAGCTAAAACATCACCATTCAGAGAAGCACGAAATCCGACTGCAAACGGAAACATCTCTATCAGTATGGAATTTAGCATTAATGTAACTCTTACATTAATCTCTTCCATATTATCAATATCATTTATTTTGTCCTCCAAAGAAACTTAAGAATGTTCTTGATCTTGATTCGTTGATTCTCACTAAATTGATCTAATTCAACTTGTCATGCACAAGGCATAAGAGTCATCAAATTTGGTACATGTTATGGCATATATGATCGATCCCATAGCAGAAGCATGTGGGACACAAATCATTTGCTTTAGCTCAATAGTAGAACCAAGACATTAGCATTGCTGAATGTCATGCCATACTATAATAAGCCTAAACTCCTTTTCGAGTTTCCTCAACATTCCATGTACTTTGGCTTAATCCAATGAATCACTTTGATCTATCTCCATAGATCCTTATTATGCACATGTATTTTATCTCCCATGTATATCATAGCGAAACAGTTCTCATACCAAGCCAAGCTTTTACACCTGCCAAGTTAGAATACAGTTTCCTAAAAATCGTACATTGTCTATGTACAATACAAGGGTGACTATAGTGCTCCCAACTAGCATTGACATATATATGGCTTATCTATGTTTCTCGAAATTCAAACTCCTTGAACTTTTCTCATTGAAACAAAGATTCCAATTACTCCCACTAGCTTTGACATATATATGGGTTATCTTTATTTCTCGAAATTCAAACTCCTTGAACTTTCTCATTGAAATAATGATCCCACTTGCGAGATGCTTATTTCGGTCCATAAATGCACTTATTAAGCTTACACATTCTTCAAAACCTATCTTGGTTTAATCATGTGGTTTTTCCTACCCATGATTGTCTCTACTTGAAGATCCACTTGCACCTAGGTTAAGGTTAAGTGCTATGTGTACCAAATAACAACATACATGGATTGAATCTCGCTTTCCAATTCCTCTTTCTATGTTATAGCCTTTAGGGCCTACCATAGCTTCCGATAGCTGGTACACTCTAATTGCTCCATACCAGTGACTCATTTACCTCAGTAATATAAATTCTTATATAACTAGGTTCATGACTTCTTCTATCAGATCTATAAGGAAAAAGTGGAAATATGTCAGTTTCCTTAATATCTCATTTAATTACAAATTGAATGCTATGCCCAACTTTAGACTCTTCGTTGGTTGACTCTTGAATCTTATCAAGATCAATGTGGCTCCCACTAGCCCTTTTGGAAATCAGCTCCCTATCTTGGAAGACTGCCTTTTGAGCAACATACACTTTGTTCTGAGAAGGTTTTTAAACAATTATCCAAAATGCTTGATGGGCTCTCCAACGAGATAACACATCTTTAATCAAAGTCCTAGATTGTCGAGCGCTTCACGACAAGCGCAAGCCTCATAATCGTAGACTTACATATATGGCAGTGAGGATAGAATCCCACTTCACATATCATAGAGTGTTTCAGGAACCTACTTAGTTGGCACAAGACCAAAGGACTTCTTGTAACACTATTCATGGTACAATCTACGAATTGTTAGTAAAAATAGTGCAACTCATCTAGTACAAAATCAATGAACGGTTTGTTTTCCTATCCAACTAACACTTCCTAGTGGTAGTGCTTTGGGCGGAGATAGATCATGAAACTCTTTCACGATCACTTAGATGATCGATAAAGTTTTGACTGAGATTCTCACTATGAATGTCTCATCCTATTGCCCAATTGATTCTTAACTTCGCTGTATGAGAGCTTTAAACACCTAAGAGGTTCCAGAATCACATTCATACGAAGTTGGTCTCACTATGTATCATGGTTAATCTGAATGGTCCATTAGTGTGAACTAATTCCAACAAATACTCACATCACCCTGTGACGCATTCATCATTTATCTTGATAAACAAGATTTTCATTTATCATAAGACTCGAGGTCAAATGATATCCAAAATCTGATCCAACTGGATACTTGGTAATGCATTTCTCATTTATGTATCCAATACTATGATTCCACAAATACATTTCACCCAAACATTTGGATGTATTTGAATAAGTACTTATTATGGTCAACCTGAATGATCCATTAGTTGAACTAACATCAACAAATATTCACAATAATACACCTTATTCAAATTTTCAAATCAATTTTGAACTATTGCTACTATACTAGCTTCATAGATTTCATGACTTTCTTTTAACATGTTAGAATGCTCCACATTTAAATAAGTCAGAACTATCTCATGAATCATAGTATAAACAATTTCAATTATAATACCACAGACTAGACATTTTGAAAAGAGTTGTCTTTTGATCCTATGAATGTAGCAAGGGCTTGGCATTCATTATCAAATTATTTTCTCCATGTTTTAGTCTTCTTACTTCATTTTTGTGACTGCACATTCTTGCAAATGTTAGCACTAATCCTTAGCAACACACTCAAGGTTTAGAAGTAATGTTTTGATGGCATTATAAATCCATATATTTGTTTGAATAACAAACATGGAAGAACTAGTTATCTTTTTATCCAATGGAAAGTAGCACAGGCTCGTGATCATTAGGAAAACTTCAACGATAAAATTACAGAGCACGATGAATGCAAAGCTTTCCATTAACTTTAAAGCTTATTGAACTTTTGCGACACCAATTTCGGTTTAGATGACACAAATTTTCTAACACCAATTTCGGTTTAGATAACACAAATTACGAGCATAAGCTTAGCAAAAAGTAGAAATCAAGAGAAACCCACTACTCGAAATTACCTCAAAAACTAATAGATTCGGCAATTTGATGATGAATTTTGATGTGAGTAGTACAATTAAGATGAGATAGTTGTGGATAGCTCATGAATATTGGTATTTAAAGGTTATATTAGTTCAAAATAGAAAATGTATATAAAACTGGTTTTACCCAAATCAGAAGATGATTTTCTGTATTGATGCCCCTGATGTGTATTGTTTGCATACCTTGGTGGGATACCTTTGCAACAATAATCTCCAAAAATCCAAATTGTTGCCATCACAACCCTGAACAAAAGAATTCAATCATCTTAATAAACTTGTCAAAATTCAGAAAAATTAAGCAAGTCAATTAATTATCAATTGACCAAGTAAATACAACTCAATCAAGGCTAACTTTATTTCTCTTAAGCTTCAAGCTTTTCAGGATCACGCCTCTCCAAGTAAATATGACCAGTTCTTCAAAGAAGTGATACCATGAAATTATTGCAACACAATTAGAGCATAAATCCATCGTAGGTTAGTAAAAGTTTAAAAATCGAAAGGCTTTATGTCAGTTCCATTGAAAGTATTGTCATTGAAATCCAAACTAAACATGCATCGTTTTAATCGAACATCTTCTACCAAATATTAAACTGACCTAAAATGGAAGAAGATACAAAATCAACATACCTGGAAATGTGTGTGTGTATTATTAACCTAATTCACTAAAGTCGAAAGTGTAGAGTGAGGAAGTGGCAATGGAAAACACCTTCTCGACATTTTGCTCATCAAGGCTAATTTGTGTAGGTCAGCCATTCGTCAACACTTCCAGCATCTAAAGCCTGTTGAAAACAACAAAAAGCACCAACAAATCCCGAAGGCATAATCATAAAATCGATGATCCAATTATAAAGAGGAGAATGACATGCTTACCTGATTAAGAACAAACGATTGGTAATGGTGGCAGGGCAGAATTGAGATGCAAGAAATCAATAGGCTTGAACTTCAAAAACTGATAGAAATCAAAATCAGAATCTAATCCGAGAAATCAATAAATGGGAAAAATACTCTCCAATCTGGATGAACATGTTCAGATAATGTTGAGCCCCACACTCCCTTTCCCCAAAATCAAAATCCTAAATTTATGCTCAATAACTCTCTCCAATAACAATGTTGGTGGCCGTTCACGATTATGGTGGAGGTTCGTTGCGGAAAATTGGTGCGAGGGGAATAGTAATGGTGGAGACGGCAGTCGTGGGAGAAATGGGGATGAGGGAAGTCACAACACTCTCCGATTAGGGTTTATGGGTATTGAATTTAAAGAAAGGGAAATGTGTACGTTCGGTGTTTTTAAGTTAATTAAATGGAAACATTATAAATTCTCCTCTCTTTCTAAAAAACGTTATAAATTCTATGAATAAACCAATAAGCATAACATGGTTGTATATAATGTATTAGGTATTATACCTCTTAAAATTCAAGAAACATCCAATATTATATATATATATATATATATATATATATATATATATATATATATATATATATATATATATATATATATATATATATATATATAGGAAGGTTCAATTGAGAAAAATAAGGTTGAGAATGGGGGAATCATTATCAGCCAATCATTTATGTTTGCCGCAAAAGCCTCCAACGTACCGCCGGAAATGGGAAAGAAATGCACATGTGTTTTTCAAGAAAGCATATTTCCTTAAACTATGCTAATCATTACCTTAATATATACAAAATCATTTTTTTTTTTGTTTTTTTTTATTTTTAGAAGTTATTTTTATCAAAAAATGATTTTAAATATACCAAAATTCATGATTTTTTATTCTCTACAAATAGACATCCATATTAATATAGTTTAAAGATAAAATAAAAAATTTACTTTTTTTATATTTTCAGCTATCGTTATTCATAAGTGAATAAAAATGCATCAGGTTTTATTACAGTACATTCGTTATTCACTTATGAATAAAAAGTATGATTTTTTTTTTTTACAATTTAAGTATCATTCATATATGAATATAATATATAATAAACATAGTATATTCATATTTTAATATTGGATAATGCATTCACTTGGGAATATTAGATGATATATTCACTTATGAGTATTGAATGATATTTCGTATGTGAATATTACATAGTATTACATGGTATATCACATGTGAATATTATATATTATATTCACTTGTGAATATTAGATGATATATTCAGTTATGAATATTACACAATATATTCACATATGAATATTACAAGGTATATTCACTTGTGAATATATTCACTTATGAATATTTGAAGGTATTTTGACAAATATATATAATTTTTATATGTTATTCACATATGAATAACATACAGACTTGCATATTTGTTTTGTGTTTGTAATAATCATATACTGATTCAGGTGAGAAAACATATTAATATGTGAATATAACGTGGTAATTTAGTTTATGCATTTCATCAAACAGTTGGCGTGCATACAAGTTAACTATTTTAAAAATGTTAAAAACATCAAGTTATCAATTCCAAATCATCATATACTTCCGATTTCGACTTCAGATGCGATATCCTATGTCTGATCGATTTCTCATTTTGATTTTGATTTCCGAAAATCCGATTGGGAACCTGTGAGTACCGATTATGAGTCCTTCAATGTCGACTGTGACTGCAATTCCAGAACTCCGATTCCAATTTCATGAACATCGAAGAAATTCCGGTTTAGTTAGAGAAATATAGATGATTATTGAAGGTTGGAGGAAAATTTTTGATGATGAACGAACTGTTATCGAATTCTCTATAGTTACGTATTTGAGATTGAAGGTTATTAACATATTTACAAGTTTGTCACCGTGTCTTTTTATGCTTAGATTAAATGAGTGGCTGATAATGATTCCCCTATTCTCAACTTTTTTTCTCAATTGAACCCACTTCTCTCTCTCTCTCTCTCTCTCTCTCTCTCTCTCTCTCTATATATATATATATATATATATATATATATATATATATATATATATATATATATATATATATATATATATATATATATATATATTATGAATTGCCTATAATTTATTCGTTCTGTTGTGCTAATCATATTTTTATTTCATTGTCATGAATTAATGGTCATAAGTATTTCATAATCAAATAAATAGCAAATTTTGACTAAGCTTTCTTAAAATAATTGCAAAAACAAACGTTTTGATGAACAAAATTAGAACTCGAGACTCGAAACAAATGCTACTCCTTCCTTACGGAGAAAGAAACCGACCCATCAACATCTTCTTCATTTGCGTCCACTCTTTAATGGGTTGTTTATTGAACCGCCTGCACAGATTTTGGATTAGCTGCCACCATGAGAAAGCATCTTCTTCCAATCTATAGGCTACGATTTCTACCTGTTCATCCTCCGGGATTTCATAAAACTCAAAAAATCTTTCGACATCCCTTGCCCACTCATTAAATTCGTCAAAATTAGGATTCTTCTTAAAAAGAGGTATTAGATCTACCTTTGAAAGATATTGATTTTGCTTCTTTACTAGGCAAAAACCCCATTCGCACTCCTCATCTGAAGAAGTCTCACAAGCACCAGTTAGTTGCTCTAGTTGCGGTGAAGGTTGCTGGTGGTACGGCGGTGGTTGTTGCTTGTAGTATTGTGGTGGTGGTGTAGGGAACCTTTTAAACTCAGAGTCCCTCCCTTCATATTGGATTTGTCGAAACTTTTGCAACTCGACCTCCATACGTTCTATACGAGTGCTTAGACCTTCGAGGATGTTTGCATTAGACTCAGTCAGCCTGAGAAGTTCATTTATTCTATCGTGGTTGTAGTTGTTGCCCATCGTAGCCAAAGAATTGCTATGCATTTGAAAACTAAACCAATGTCATTATATTATATATAATATATATGAGGAGAATCCCATAAAAGAGTCCTTCATCAAGTAAAACACAATAAAAAATATACTTGATAACAAATGGAAACCGATTCAAATTTCAAATTAGAATTACTTTCTCAAAACAAGATTTATCTCCAAGTTTCAGTTGCACGTCACGTATTTTACTCATTTATGTTTTATTTGGTACCATTTGCTATTTAGATTATCATTTTATTCCGTTGGTCATATTTTTATTTTTTTCCCTTACATTTTTCTTATATTTTATTTCGTCCCTTTCATTTTCACGCTTTGTTTATAGTTGCCCCTTCTCTTTACTTTAATCACCAACGCTTACAATTTTTAATTTTTTGCAATTTAAGTCCTCCTACTAAGTTTGTTATCATCCTTATACTTTATAAAATGACATTTTCAACCTTTATACTTTTTAAAAATATTATATTCACCCATGTACTTCAAATTTAAATAATATCAATTTCACCCATTTTTTTCTTAACTTTTGTTTTATCCCTCGTAATATATATAATCTGATTTACCTATGATTACCACTCCTCTGATTTTCTATCCTTTCACATGTGTCATATAAATTACAGGTGGCAGGAGCGGTTTTGATGTGGGGCACGGTGTTGCACTAACAACACATGTTTTTCCCGCACACAGTAGAAAATTTTCTAATTTTTTTTAACCTTTTGTGTCACTACAAAAAAAAAACCGGCAACTACTAAAAAAATAGCAACTACATAAAAAAAATATAAACACATTGGATCAATTAAGCCCAAATAATTAGTTGCCCAAACACATTTCTATTTTAATTCAACTAATATTAGCCCAAAGGAAAAAGAAGAGGAGAAAATAGCCTAAATAAAACAATTATCCAATTGTCCAATTGGGTCCAATACTCCAAGAGTCCAATTGTAACGCCCGTGTTTTCTAGGTAGGCATTAATGTTGATGTAATAGTCTAGGTTAACCTTTGTAATTCGTTTTGAAATACTAAAAATGTATTATTTGAGTATTATGTGTTTATTGCTTAATTGTGTGATTTAAATGGATTAAGGATAAAAATAGGCGATAAAGTAAAATATTAGATAAGCCAGATATCTGTGAAGGAAGTTGTAGTGGTCGTGGCAAGGTTTCCGGATATATAAAGAATGCCGAAATCCGAGTTATAACGAAGAAGTTATGACATGTCAAAGTTTCGCGACAGAACCGGTACGACACTGCATGACGTAAATAGTGAATTTACGATAGAAAGATATTTAGCCTTATTGATCTAAACGAAGGTCGTAGAAAATGTTAAACCGAGAGTGTGCATAAAAAGAACGTCTAAATCTGACTTCGTATGAAGAAGTTATGATTTTTCGAAGTTTCGACTTAGCGGTATGCAACCCAAAGTTCGAATATGAGATCGAGTGGTTTCTAGCCGAAACAATCTAAATGAGAATCAAAGATCTCGTCGATAGTAGTCCAACGGTAAAATGACAGACGAAAACGAACGTCGGATGAAGGAGTTGTGAATTCCTAACGGAGTTTTCCTGTCTCGGCCTACTAAAAATAATATAATAAAAGTTAAAGTCAAAATTATCTGACGGAGTTTAAACGAGAGTTGTAGAACATAATCTCACCTATGCGTGCATATAAAGAACATCGAAAGCGAAACTCGTATGCGAAAGATATGAATTTCTGAAGTTCGGGACGCGAACCCCGACACTGTGTCAGAGTTCACGACGTGAACTCAGTATTAATGTCTTCTAGAGTTTGACAGACCCAAGTTGCGATGACACACCTGATGACTACTGAACTCACGACGTGAATATTTGAGATTCACGACGTGAATACAGAAAATGGCCCTATAAATAAAAACCGAAGGGCAGCCAGCCATGGTTGCTAATTCATTTACTCTCTCACTGCTAATACCCTCTCTAGCCCTCTTGAAGCACCCCTGAAGCCCCGATATCATCCCGACACCCGAAGCAAGTCCCGACGCTCCGAAAATCCCGAGAAGAAAAGAGTTTCTGAGCCAAAGCTCTGCCCACGAGAAGCCCGGTGTGTGAAGATATCCCGGATTCATCGAAGAATTACTACTTGAAGAGCCGTAGTGCTATCTGAGCATCGTCTTATCAAGTGAGTGCATAGTCTCTTAAACACGATTTTAATACATGTATTGTTTGAATGTATTAAGTATACATTTTGAGAGAGTGTATAATCCCTTTCTTCTAACACATAGGTATGAAGTATCTTCTATAGAATACATGCTATGTGTATATATATTATATGTGTATTTGGAGTGAGTATTAAATGAATATTTTATATAGGTTTTAAGCTGTATATGAATGTATAAGTATATTGTTATCTACTAAAGTGTTGGGTAAAATATGGGTAGATAGTTGACGTGTGATAAAATGATAAGAGGCCTCAATGTTGTTGTTGATTCAGTCATCTATCGGAGTTTAGATGACGAACACAGACTTTTCTAGACAGTCTAGTGGAACACCTGTAAGTGTTAATGAACTTGAGTGTTCATTTGTTGTACTCCATCCCCCACATGGTTGCCATGTTTGACATATATTGTTGAGGAACCCCCGAAGCATGTGTTGTCGCCCCGATGAAAATCCTTAAGCGAGGTCCCTTGTGATAGTTGTTTTAGGGACGTAAAGTGAGGATAACAGGAATGGGAAATTGGGTTATTGTTGGTTGATGAAATTAATATAATTATTTATTGTGGGTTGAAAACCTTATATGCTCACCAGACTCCCAAGCCTGACCCACTCAGTTTTCTTTGTATTACTGGTAGTGGCGCGAGAGCATAAGTTGGACGACTTATCAAGATCTTTTGATTATAGTCTTGTAGTGTATATAACTGTTGAAAGGCTTATAATGTGCCTTTTATGCTTTTCTCTGTATCGGAACATGACATCCCGAGTTTTGTTATATAATGAAAATACATTTTTTAAGAAATGCTTTGGTAAATCTTATTTTTATCATATTTCGTTTTAGGAACAAATTCCGCAACTCTTTTAATCAAAGGATTACTCTGAAATTATTTTAAAAGCATAAATTAAACTCGTCTTTTCTGGCCGTGAATTTGGGGATGTCACAATTAGTATCAGAGCATTAGTTTAAGCAAACTAGGAATTTGTAGGATTTCTAGACTTAAACTTAGAATGCTAAGTGAAGATTGTGAGATGAGTGTCTGTTGTGTTTTAGACACGAACACTAGTATATTTTAGGAAAGATGCCTAAAATGCTTTTATGTGCTAAATGTCATATGGTTTCCATATATGATGTTATTTGTTCGGATCTACGGTTTGTTGCCAACCGGATCTGGAAACCTTATGTGTTTAGGATTCTAAGCGTAGGATTACGGTATTAGAACTAGCATATAAACATTTCGGAGTGATTTGGATAATTTAAATATCTATCATGAATGAGGATCTAAATTCACCTTATTCGGTGTATAGATCAAAAATGGCAAGAACAAGAAGCGAAGTTGGAAACGTGAACGAAAACAGGAATCAACCACCTGTAATTGAGCAAATACCTGTTGTAGCAGCAGCACCTGAGCCAATGACAATGGCTGGTGTACAAGCGATGATCTAAACAATGTTGTATCGTCAAATGAAAGAAACTAGACATCTGCTTCAACAGAATCGTGAAGAACTTTCAATGGCGATTGTACAGCCCGATTTGAGTGAAGGGCAGTCGGAAGGAGGAAACTTCAGTGGAATTGTCGGTTAAGCCAACCCACCGATAGTTAGACAAAATAACCAAGAGGGAGGAAATGGTGGTCTTGGATGCAAGTACAAAGATTTTTTGACTTGCAAACCATCGACCTTCACTGGAAAGGAAGATCCGATCGGAGTTATGGATTGGATCTCGGAGATGGAGCTAGCCTTCATGACGTGTTGTTGCAGAGGCAAGTTGCAGACCACGTTCGCAGTACGTCAGTTCAGAGGTGGCGATGTTCGTTGGTCGAACACTCTGGGGAAGACCCTAAGCCCTAACGAGCCATTGCAGCTGACTTGGGCAGAGTTCTTGGTGCAATTCAAGCGCAAGTTCTGCTCGGCCCAAAATCTGCTGGAGTTGGAGAACAAATTTCTGACATTGAAGAAAGACAACATGTCAGTTGATGAATACACCAATGCCTTTACAAACAAAATGGAGTTTGCTTTGCGCATCGTCCCAGACAAGCTGACAAAAGTTGACCGGTACGCAAAAGGACTCCCATGGGAGTACACAGTGCCAATACGTCAGGCACCTACTCTGGAGGCAGCTATTTGGGCTACCAAGTCTGTTGAGGATTGATGGGTTTTGAGAATTCAAAATTATTCTTGATCAATACTAATTAAATAACATAATTTTATATTAATATATTAGAACTTATAATATATTAATATGTCACAAATGTCCTCTTCTCACAAACGGTCTATCCAAATGTCCCGATGCCATGCAACCCAAATGGACCATGCCGAGTCGGGTCAAGTCTTACCAATTATAGTTATGGACTTAGACACTAATCCAACAAGGATATGATCAAGGGGAAAACCGCCAGCAAGGTTGAAGTTGGCGAAAAGAGAAAGTTTGAAGGAACTTCAGGTTCCAACAAGAAAAGAAAAATTTTAAAGTCTAATTCGAAGAAGTTTAGAGGAAAAGGGAAAGGCGAAAGGAAATGTTGTGAAAAGTGCAAGAAAAAGCACTCTGGGAAATGTAGTGAGGAAGTGACATGCTACAAATGTGGAAAAACTGGGCATTATGCCAACGAGTGTCCGTCCAACAAGAGGATGTGCTTTGGATGTAACAAAGAAGGGAACATTTTGAAAAACTGTCCGAAAAAGAAGGAGGCAGCAAAACCCAACATTCCACCAAAGACGAAGGTGAGAGACTTTCAGATGACACTTGAAGCTGCGAAGGAAGAAGCTGATGTCGCTTCAGGTACCTTTCTCGTAAAAGAATTACCTACCAAATTTTATTTGATTCTGGAGCCAATTACTCCTTTATTTCACATGAATTTGGTAGAAAACTAGCTTTGCATGTTGATAGACTAGATAATGCTTTATTAGTAGAAGTTGCTAGTGGTAAGTTTATACCTGTTAGCCATCTCATGAAAAACATCTTCATTGATTTGAATGCGAATAAGTTCCACGAGGAATTATTGCCTATCGAGCTAAATGGCTTCGACATCATGCTGGGAATGGATTGGCTTAGCGCCAATGATGCCGAAATATTGTGCAGAAAGAAGATAGTAAAAGTAAACCCGCCAGGGAAAGAGTCATTTATGGTGTATGGGGACAAACGCAGAGTAAATTCTGGAATCATTTCTCTAATGAAAGCCAGAAAGTGTTTGGTCAAAAGATGTACATCATATTTGGCATTCTTGATTGATGAAAAGAAGGAGAAAAAGAAGATGCAGAGCATTCCTCTGGTGTGTGATTATCCCTAGTTACCAGTAGACTGATTGCCCTCACCAATAATATTTGTTTGTGTGTTTTTCTAGCTAAACACCAACAACCGTCCTAGTTGTTTGTCTCTTTTTATTTCGAACAAACCTTCACACTCGATCCCCTTTTTCCACCCCTTTTGTAGGTATATATCATATATGTTTTTAGCGATAAATGATACAGGTAGTGTTTGTTTTTTGTCCACAGATCTTCCTGGTCACTTTTTGTCTGCGCGGTGCAGACCACGCGCAGACATTAGTTTCGCAGACTGTTTGTTTTTTTTGAAGACCGCAGACCAAAAAATGTCTGCGCGCCCTCTTCTTGGCGTAAATGTGGACCAAAGTCTTCTAACATTTTCAGACATCTTCTAGTCTAAAAAAACACATATACTTTTTTTTTTAGTTTTTTTGAATTTATATTTATTCTAACTTTATTAGTGATAAACAATTTGACAAAAAAAAGTTACAATACTTAAAAAAAAAAAAAGTTTGACGACACAAACAGAATATTTTTGACAAATTTATAAATAAAAGTTTATTACAATAATGGTGGTTGAAATTGTTTATATAAATATGAAAAAATAATATATTCTTATATTTTTTGTGCCAAAATTTAGAAAACATTATTTAATAAAACATCGTCAATTTCTTAGAAAAAAAATATTTATGATAAGTTTTTAATTGATTTAATTGAAAAAATTGAAGTTTATTTCCATTCATTTATATATCAAATTCTTTGATTCTTAATTATAATGTTTAGACATAACTTTGCGACCAAAATTATTGGTTTTTATCAAATATATACGTTAATTTGTACTATTTTTATTTTCACTTTTTATACAATAATACATAAAAAGTTGATTTAGATTTGTTAATTATTTATAACAAAATCATAAATATATTAAAGAGTAAATTACACGAATCGTCCCTTGTCCAGGTGAGAAAAAGCACGTCGAGTCCCTATTTTTAAAAATTAACTTGGACCGTCCTTGTATAATTATTTTTTCACTCGGGTCGTCCCTGTGGACATAAAATGACATTTTTACCCTTAATAATTTTTTAAAATTTTTTAATATGTATTTATCATTTTTTTAGATTAAAAAAAAAAGAAAAAAAAAACAAAATACCCTACCAATCAACCCACCCCTCCCGGCTCCCCTTTCCCCTTCGTTTCCCCCCTCTCCTTCTACATCATTGAAACATGTTTCCAGATGAAGACAACCATCCACTGCTCCATCTCTGCTTCTCCGTTCGTCGCCTGTCCACCACCAAGATCTGCACACCATTCACGAAGTCGCCAACAACCATGAAGTTGTCGGAAACCACAACCACACATCTTTCTCTGCCATCATTGTAGCATCCATCGCCGCCTCCATCTGTGTTCGAACCCCCCCCCCCCCCCCTTTCATCTGCGCACAACCATCACCGTCTTCTCCCTCACCCCTCGCCTGACAGAAACAGAAGAACGAATCTACTTTTTTTCGCCTCTATCTCCGTTTGAAACCCTAGATCGGAGGTACATTCCGCCAGAGTAATATAGAGGGTTTTGTGTTGAATCAAACTCAACAGAGTTTCAACCTTGAAGAAATCGAGCCTGCCATTACTCACCTCTTTGGAAAAAATCAAATCTAACACCACCTGGAATGTAGATCTTCGAACAGGTGGTGATGGTTGGTGTTTCCGTCTCTCTTGCTTCGACTGGTGTTTCTACAAGGCCTGGCGGTCGACGGTGGTCGCTTAAGGATCCTTGGGAAGAAGCGGGGTAAGGGGTTATCAACGGTGTTTTTTAAAGAAAAAGAGGTGGTGGTCAACCGTGATGTGTGGTGGTCCGACGGTGGTCAATGGTGGTGCTAAGTTGTCCGGTGGTGGTGATGATTTTGCTTTAGGGGAAAGTGGGTTTGAAAAGGAAGGGGTTAGATAAGGTGGGAAGGATGAGGTTTTTATTTTATTTTGTATATTATTATTAATTGTAAGAAAAATAAAATAAAAAGGGCAAAATAGTCATTTCATGTCTCGTAAGGGATGAAACATGTAAATATAAACTAATGAGGGATGACATGTGTAACTTTTAACCAAACGAGGGACGATCCGAGTTAATTTTTGAAAATATGGACTGAATGTGCATTTTGGCACATGGACGAGGGACAATTCGTGTAATTTACTCTATATTAAATAATCACTTTGTAGTTTAAAAAAATCAGTTTATTTAGATTTTAGTTTATTTTAGTAGCCTGCAGATGTTAAAAAAACAAACAGTCTTCTTTTTTTAGACTGCAGACGTTTAGTCCACCTCTTTTGCTGCAGAGGTTTATAGATGTGGTCCGTAGACTGCAAACATTATACCTTAGAAAAAACAATCAGCACCATAGTCTCTCTCTCTCTCTCTCTCTCTCTCTCTCTCTCTCTCTCTCTCTCTCTCTCTCTCTCTCTCTCTCTCTCTCTCTCTCTCTCTCTCTCTCTCTCTCTCTCTCTCTCTCTCTCTCTCATGTGTTAGTGTGTCCGTTTACAGCTTTACCTCCCAATATGATCATGAGAATGGATTGAACTTGTTCCAACCTTCTTAGTCCACCCACATTACGAATTATAATTTTTTTTTTGCTAACCCAACACCAAATCGGCAAACCATAAGCATTTGGACATTCGAGTGCTTCTAACTAGTAACATAAGTGCGATTAACACAAAAAGTTCCACAAGAATATCCGAATATTAAACCATATAAAGAAAAAACAAAGGAGTTAATTTGGAGATGGAAAAGCTGGGATGAGGTTATTGTACACATGGCTCACTAGTCACACCATCTTTCCTTGTTACTTGCTAACGTTGCTTCACGTTTATAACTAATTAATTCTAATTTACATATTTGATCTTTTAATGCTAACATGCATGTTGCACCATTTGGTTATATTCTAAAACGCGATGTTTTGTATAAAATAAAGCATCGTTCTATAACCTTAAAAAAATATATAAATATTATTGTATATATAAATAACTAGGTTACAACCCGTGGAAACCACAGATAAAAAAGTAAAACAATATTTATAATAAAATGGTAATGAAAAGTAAAAGATTTATAAAATTTTATTAAATTAATAAGATATAAGTTTTAGTTATACGTTTAATAAAACTATGAGTATATAGAACATAATATAAAATTGAATAGCGTGTAAAAAAATTAAGCATTAGAAAGTTTTCAAATAGACAAAATTCTCCATTAAATAATCAAAAATTACAAAGAAACAATAAAGTTTCTAACTTTACGGGCATGCATGAGTTATTTAGTTCAAAAAACCCTAAAATTTTATTTTGTTCTCCTTTCAACCATTTGGTATAACAACGAAGCATGTACAGGATGGCACATCAGTTTTTTCTTAAAAGGAAGAACGTACATGAAATAAATTAAATTTATAAGTAAGGAATGAAATCAATTACCCATTTGACAAACTTATTGATAAAAATCACTTGTGGATTGCTGGTTTGACAAAGGTTTAATGGATTATTAGAATTGTTAATATGATTCATAACATGGAAGGCACCAAATGCTTTTCTATAACTTCCAACAGACAACACCAACCTAGCAAATGATAAGACTTGAAAAGAAAACCATTATAAGTAATTAATCAAAAAAGAAACACTTTACACAAACAGATGACCTTTTTGCAGAATTCAATCCCAATCAACTTGAAAAGAAAGCAAGAAACTTGTTTACTGACACAATCAAAGACCACTTTTCTCATATAAGACTTGAGAAAGAAAAGAAGAAACAGTTCCTTAGTTAAAATTTTCTTGTTAAATGGTCTAAAAATTAGGGTTAAAAACTGTGGGATTACCTTCAGCAAATAGACTAAATAGAGACATCGACTGATAAATTTGGAATGGATTACCTTTGTAATGCTAATTTAGTGAAGATTTTGTTAACACTCCCTCATTTCTTGTTCGTGTAGATTGAATGTGAAAGAAACTGAAGAGGGAAAACATAAGGTAGAGTTTAAAAGAGAAGGATAATTTTGGAAGTTCACATTGAAATTTTTTGGAATGAGAAATATTGATTCTTTTATTAGGATGGGAATTAACCTAAATAGTTTTCAGATAAGTTAAAAGATATATACAAATATTATTGTATAAATAAATAATTAATCTAAAATAGTTTTCAAATGATAATATAAAGAGCAAATGGTTGACCAATTAAAAAATAAATGGGTAAAAAACGTGACATGCAAATGAAGGGTGAAGGGTGGAGATATAAAGATAAATCTTAAACTAACTCTATTTGAATTTGAATCGGTTTCCTATTTGGTATCAACTTTCTTTTTTATTGTGTTTTACTTGATGAAGGACTCTTTTATGGGATTCTCGTTATATATATATATATATATATATATATATATATATATAATATAATGACATTGGTTTAGTTTTCAAAGGTATAACAATTCTTTGGCTAAGATGGGCAACAACTACAACCACCATCAAATAAATAAACTTCTCAAACTGACTGAATCCAATGCAAACATCCTCGAAGATCTGATCAATCGTGTAGAACGTATGGAGGCGGAGTTGCAAAAGTTTCGACAAAATCAATATGAAGGGTGTGATTCTGAGTTTGAAAGGTTCTCTGCATCACCACCACAATACTACAAGCAACAACCACCGTCGTACCACCAACAACCTCCACCGCAACTAGATCAACTAAATGACGCAGGTGAGACTTCTTCAGATGAAGAGTGTGAATGGGGTTTTTGCCTTGTAACCAGACAAAATCAACATCTCTCAAAGGTAGATCTAATACCTGTTTTTAAAAAGAATCTTAGTTTTGATGAATTTAGTGAGTGGGTAACGGAAGTCGAAAGGTTTTTTGAGTTTTATGAAATCCCGGAGGATGAACGAGTAGAATTCGTAACCTACAGATTGGAAGAAGAGGCTTTCTCATGGTGGGAACTAATCCAAAATCTAAACATGCGATTCAATAAACAACCGATTAAGGAGTGGACAGAGATGAAGGAGATGTTGATGGCCCGATTCCTAGATATAAATTGTTTCGTAACAGAGGAATACCAGTCGTCTCATGCTGAATCATAATTAATTGTTTATCAAACGTTTGTTTTGATTGTTATTTTCTTCTTTAGTGAAAATTTGTTATTTATTGGTTTAGTTGCGATTTTGAATTTGATCAGGAAAAACTTATGACCATAAATGGATGACGATGAAATAACAAAAAAGGACTACCACAAGTTCACAACAGAATAATAAATTACAGGCAATTAATATCAGAGTTAGTATTATTTCCACATATCATTTGTAAATATAGTTTGTTATAGCTGAATCATAATCAAGAACAAACTTTTATCACTATCGAATAATGGACTTTTGGAATGAATTCTTACAGAATAAATAATGAACAAAAAGAGGGCCTATTTGATTTGGTGTATTTCAGTTAGGGATGAGCAAACGGACCGGAGAACCGGCCGGAACCGGTCGGGCGGGACCGGTACTATAATTTTATGAATTTTTGGAACCGGGACCCGGTAAGAACCGGCCCAAAACCGGGAACCGGACCGGATAGTCTTTACAAAACACCCCATGCCTTTGTCGCTTGCACTTCTACTTTGGACATAAAAAAAAAAAAAAAAGCGATCGTGTAAGGATTTGAGAATCCATCGTTTTGTTGTTCGGGTTCTGCATTGTTGTTCAGATTCTCCATTGTTGAATGAAAGATTTGAGATTGAAAACCATTTCATGATCTTTGGTTTTAAAGTTTTCCATTCGGTTACAATTTCAAGTGCATTTGTAAGTGTTTGCACTTCATTCCAATTTATAGCTTCCCTAATTCCTGAATTTATATGAAGTATTAAAAAGTGTTGAACTTTATTGATATTTAAAGAAAGAATGTGATTGTGTAGTTTTACCTCTTTTAGCAATTCGAAAGATCAGGATGTTTGAGCATTTTGACATTTTTGCACCCATGTTTCTTTAGAATGTTCAAGCCAAAAAGAGTCTATGAATCGTTGTAATATTATCTGGGAAAGGAATTTGAAATATTTATATATCAACTTTTTTATATTATATGTAAAGTTTAACTCTACTTATATGGAATACTTAAAGAACTTGTTTAAGGGTATGCATATGCATGAACTAATCCATGAAGTTCTCTCATATATAATCTTCACATGTGTTTAATGTAACTTTGAAACTCAAATAAATCTCCCAAAGACCGGACCCGGAATCGAAAAACCGTAAGCCCAAAATACATTGCTATTTCTCGAAGGCCGGTACCAAAATCGAAAAACCGGCAAAAACCGGACCCGGAACCAGAACCGGTAGAACCGCCGGGCCGGTTCAGTTCTTGATTTTGGCCGAAGCCGGTTCCCGGGCCGGTTCCGGTTCGGGCCGGTTCCGGCCGGTTCCGGCCTTTTGCTCATGCTTAATTTCAGTGCAAGGGATAATGACTTAGAAGGATAATATATTATTTGATTTGTACACATTTAGTTATTAATTTTTTTTTTGTCCATATTTACCCCTCCAACTTGTTAAATTTTATACATTTAGTCATTATGACCGGCTATCCCAGGTTAGCCGGTAAAAATAACTTAATATGGTAATATATTTCTCACTTTGTACACATTTAATCCTTAATATTTTCGTACATATTTAGTCCTAAAAATTTTTTTGTTGCAAAATAAGTCATTTTTGTTTTGTTTTTTTTTGTACTTATTCAATACTTATAAATGATTTATTTAGGTTTTTCTCGTCACATCTTACGTGGGATAGCCATATCGTGGTGGGATAGGTTGACGTGGTCCTGCTATATGCTATAGGCCAAGATACCTAGTGCGGGCCGGTTGTAAGCCGTATGCACGGAGGCTCGAGAAGAGCGGTTGGGTTAAGGCGGCATGCCGACAAACCCTAGATATTCCAGTCCGATGACTGATTAGGCTAAGGCATTTTAATCTGATGAGTGTGCGCCCGTTATGCATGATAATACGTTTGTTGTATCGGGTATTTTAGAGGAACCTCACTAATCCTCAATACTCATCAACAGTATTGAGGATTACACATTTCTTATATTACTCTGATTTTCGATAAATGTATTTTGGAATAAACGTTTTTTTCTTAATAATGGATTTATAAGCAAATCTGAACCGATTTCTTGACCAAAACTTCAGTTTTTTGAAGAATAAATGTAACGCCCGCAGATCCGGGCTAGTCAATTTAGAGACGATGAGCATCAAAAGTGAGTTTTTGTTGGAAAATTATTTAGAAGGATTAATCTTAAACAAGTTGTATTATATGTTACAAGGGTTCCGTACATATAAAGAACGCCAAAATCCGAGTTATAACGAAGAAGTTATGGTCCGTCGAAGTTTTACGGCAAAACCGGCACGGCACCGGGAGACGTAAATAGTGAATTTATGGTAGAAGACTTTTTAGCCTTAGTGACCTAAAAAAAATTTGTAGTATACGTTAAACCGAAAACATAAAAAAAAAAAAAAAGAACGCCCAAATCTGACTTCGTATGAGGAAGTTATGAATTTTCTAAGATTTGGCATAGCAGTGCACGACCCAAAACTCGAATTTTAGTTTGAGCGATTTTTGGCCTACGCAACCTAAATTAGAGTTGAAGATCCCATTAATAGGAACTCAACGGTAAAAAGACAGACGAAAACAGAGTCCATATGTAGAAGTTATGAATTTTACGCGGACATTTAACAGTATAATCTCCTCCTATTGTTAAATTTAAGATCGGTCGAGAATTAGTCGATGGAGTCTAAATGAAAGTTTTAGATCTTGTTTTTACCTACGTGTGGATATAAATAATGTCGAGAGTAGAGCTTGTATGTTAAAGATATGGACGAAAATTGGTCCCTACTCTTCGAGCGCGATAAATTAGATACAGTTTTGTAAATCTGAGATAGAATGAGAATTAGCTGACGACGTCTAAATGAAAGTTGTAGTACTCGTAAATACCAACGTTTGGATATAAAGAACGTCAAAAATGGAGTTCGTATGAACGAGTTACAAATTATAATAGCATATTTACGTATTAAAATAAAGTATAAATCATATATAGGTACACACACACACACACACACATATATATATATATATATATATGTATATATATATATATATATATATATATATATGTATATATCATTAGAAAGGTATCGACGATGCGGTTATTATAAGACTAGTGTTGAGTACTTTCGACATTAGTTTAGTACAAATATCGTTAAATCTATTTAAAATAGTATTATAAAGGGGTGTTTAGTCGTTTATATAACTATAAGGTCATTAAGTAATTATGGAGGGTAGTTTTTGTAAATTCAATTACTATAAATAAGAGGCTTAGGCTCTCATATTTCTTGCATCATTCTATTGATTCAAGAGTCTTTCTCTTCTTATCCCCCGAGCATTTCGGTCCCTCGTGATTCGACTTCTTTTTCTGTAGTTTTAGTATAGTAAGGTGATCACTGAAGCGCTGCACGAATCTTTCTTAGAAAGATTCAGCGACGAAGTTCTGCCTCTGCAGAGCCCAACTCCTAGCTAAAACCCCTCTTGTAAGTAAGTTATGATTACCTATTTTAATATAGCTTATATTAAAAATTAGTATTGTTATTATGAACTTATAATAAATATTTGAGCTATTATTATGACTAATATAAGTGTCGTTATAATATCTTTTTAACTACTCGCGGTACGGGGAATCTGGTTTAAAGGGCCGCATAGGGTTGTTGGATTTCAGAAGTGCTATATGTCAAAATGGTCCTGCCCTCCAGTGTTTTATGTCTGGTACCTGTATGTACATAGTGGTTGGAAAGTATTGTTTAAACGCTTATATAATAATAATAATAATAAGACTAATAATTAGTCACGGTAAATATTAGACTAAAATCTAGTAGTAATAATACTAGATTTCGTCAAAGGAAATTATTTTAAAGTAAACGAAGCGCTGTCCGAGTACCGAGTCACCACCTTATCAAGTGAGTGCATAGTTACTTTCATCTTACGCATAGATATGAAGTATTTTATATAAACTACGTGCTATATGTGCATATTATCTGAGTACTTGCTGTCTATGCTGGATGAACGATTTTATACATGTTTTAAATGATTTAAACTATATATATATATATATATATATATATATATATACGATAATATGTTACGTAAAACATGGGTAGATGTAATAGATGGAATATGAGTTGGATGATGAGTTGAGAGGTGTTATAGACCACGAGGTGAGTGTGAGAGGTGGACGATGTGAGAAGCCTTTCCCAAATGATGGCCGCGTCATCTAGCAGAGTATGGATAACAACCATAGACTATTCTAGACAGTCCAGTGGAACACTAGCAAGCTCGCAACCTGTAGGTGTTGTGAATGATGGTTCACCCGGTGTACTGTAAACCCTGACGATCATGTAGACTTGGTACCAAAACCTTGGCGATCATGCAGACTTGGTGCCAAAACCCTGGCGACTATGCGAACTTAGTGCCTGTTGTATAAACCTTGGCGACTATGCAGACTTAGTGCCAAAACCCTAGCGACTATGCGGACTTAGTGTCTGTTGTATAAACTCTGGCGACTATCAGACTTAGTGCCTAAACCCTGGCGACTATGCGGACTTAGTGCCTGTTGTATAAACTCTGGTAATTATCAGACTTAGTGCCTAAACCCTGGCGACTGTGCGGACTTAGTGCCTGTTGTATAAATCCTGGCGACTATGCAGACTTAGTGCCTAAATCCTGGTGACGATGGACTTTGTGTCGATTCCTTAGGATGATCCTTAGGAATGAATGAACGAGGAATAGTTGATTCTTAGGGTAGATCCTTAAGAGAAAATAAGATAATGGGGATGGGTAATTGGGTTGATTGTTTGATGTTTAAACATAATAATTATATTATTGTGGGTTGAAAATCCTATGTACTCACCAGGTTTCCCAACCTGACCCACTCCAGCTTATTTCTATCACAGGTGTCGATATGAAGTTACATTACACTGAGAGATTAAAGAGGTGTAGATCACTAGTGATAATGAATATAAGTTCTGTTTATGCTTATGTTTCTGTATTGACAATGACATCCCAAATGTTTTTAAATGAATAAAAATACATTTCTGCGAAAATGCTTTAATAACGTATCTATCATGTTTTACTGGGAACAAATTCCGCAACATTTTTATCAAAAGAAGCACTCTAATTTTTATAAAGCATAAACAAAACCGGTCTTTTCTGACTGTGAAAATGGGGATGTCACAGTTGGTATTAGAGCATCAGTTTAAGCGAACTAGGAATAAGGATTTTTTTCTAAACTTAAACTTAGAATGCTAAGCGATGATTGTGAGGAGTGTGTCTAATATATTTTAGGAAGTATACCTGAATAGACACAAGCACTAGCTTTATTAGGGAAAATGCCTAAAATGTTTTTATGTGCTAAATGATTTGTGATGTTTTATGCATTATATGATCGGATCTATGGTCTGTTGCCGACCGGATCTGGAAAATTTATGTGTTCATAATTCTAAACGTTTAATTACGGTATTAGAACTGGCATGTAACTTTTCGGAGTAATAAGGAGGATTACACATCTAAATCTTCTCTATTTATATTCTCGTCTCTATGCGCTGAACGTATGCTTCCGTGAACGTAACGTCATGGTGAAGGCTGGTAGCAAATTGAGTAAATGGAGGAAATGAAAAGGCTTATGATAGTGAATGACACCTATCGAAAGATATCGTAAGATTGGTATCTTGCCTTTAGAATTTGTATGGTAAAATAACAGTGTGTTTAGAAGAGTACGGTACGTCCGAAGTACACCTTCGATCGGCGGGATGATGGAACGATTGGTGTAATTCCTGAAGTTGTCCCATTGTATGGCGTTTCCTTCACCAACCGAGTTGAAGCAGAATTGATGATTGAAGATACGCATGGAAGAAGTCCTGGTAGAGTCTAGAGAAAATTTTATGATTGTTTGGACACATTTGTATGTGTTAGAATTGTTTTTGTGATAGTAACTTGGAAAACTGTGAGACAATACTTAGGACGAGTATGAGTAGGTGTGAATGGTAATAGAGGCCTATATACTACCGGAAGCACATCACTCACACTTGGATCAGGGAAAGTCACAAGGTTACCAAGAAGCTAGTAATTGATTTCGTTTTGTTCGTGTATGTCGTTACCATTGTTTCGGTAATGACTAAGACAGATGATTATTTCGACCCTAGTGGTCATATCAAATCGAGTCCGACTAAGATGAGTATGTTATGTGGTTCAGAGGACCAAGATCGATAGCATCCAACTTAATCCAAAAGATTGAAGTAAAAGATAAGCGAAGCAATCAAAAGAAGTATTGCAATCGTTGTTGGAGTAAGAAGCTTGTAGCTAGAAATGTTACATACTAAAATATGATCATATCACATTAGAACATGAAGGTAGGTATATTCCATTCTGCAATTTGACTCTAAGAGACCTGAGTCTAAGCGTTGCATCATACGATGAGAGGTCATTACAACACGGCCCATCAATCTATCGTGGAAATCAAATAAACTTAACTTAAGTTTGTTAAGAAGAAGGAGTCTCTGATAAAGAGCGAGGTTGTGACATGAAGGTCATGATTGAAAGTCTAACAAGACATAGAGAACGGGTGCAAGATCAAGCACTGCTTGTAGTCAAGAAGATTAGGAGTTAAATACGCATTCGAAGGAACATAGAAGTTACGATTTTTACCTAGGATAAAGAGATAACGTACGGAGTCATTATACATCCCTATTTTGTTGATGATTCTGGGACGTAATCATCCTAAGGGGGAGATAATTGTAACGCCCGCAGATCCGGGCTAGTTAATTTAGAGACGATGAGAATCAAAAATGAGTTTTTGTTGGAAGATTATTTAGAAGGATTAATCTTATACAAGTTGTATTATATGTTACAAGGGTTCCGTACATATAAAGAACGCCGAAATCCGAGTTATAACGAAGAAGTTATGGCCGTCGAAGTTTTACGGCAAAACCGGCACGACACCGGGAGACGTAAATAGTGAATTTACAGTAGAAGACTTTTTAGCCTTAGTGATCTAAAAAAAAATTGTAGTATACGTTAAACCGAAAACATACAAAAAAAAGAACGCCCAAATCTAACTATGTATGAGGAAGTTATGAATTTTCTAAGATTTGGCATAGCAGTGCACAACCCGAAACTCGAATTTTAGTTTGAGCGATTTTTGGCCTACGCGACCTAAATGAGCATTGAAGATCTCATTAATAGGAACTCAACGGTAAAAAAACAGACAAAAATAGAGTCCGTATGTAGAAGTTATGAATTTTACGCGGACATTTAACAGTATAATCTCCTCCTACTGTTAAATTTAAGATCGGTCGAGAATTAGCCGATGGAGTCAAAGGAAATTATTTTAAAGTAAACGAAGCACTGTCCGAGTACCGAGTCACCACCTTATTAAGTGATTGCATAGTTACTTTCATCTTACGCATAGATATGAAGTATTTTATATAAACTAAGTGTAATATGTGCATATTATCTGAATACTTGTTGTCTATGCTGGATGAACGATTTTATACATGTTTTAAATGATTTAAACTGTATATATATATATATATATATATATATATATATATATATATATATGATAATATTTTGGGTAAAACATGGGTAGATGTAATAGATGAAATATGAGTTGTATGATGAGTTGAGAGGTGTTATAGACCATGAGGTGAGTGTGAGAGGTGGACGATGTGAGAAGCCTTTCCCAAATGATGGCCCCATCATCTAACAGACTATGGATGACAACCACAGACTATTCTAGACAGTCTAGTGGAACACTAGCAGACTCGCAACCTGTAGGTGTTGTGAACGATGTGTTCACCCGGTGTACTGTAAACCCTGGCGATCATGCAGACTTGGTGCCTAAACCTTGACGATCATGCAGACTTGGTGCCAAAACCCTAGCGACTATGCGGATTTAGTGCCTATTGTATAAACATTGGCGACTATACAGACTTAGTGCCAAAACCCTAGCGACTATGCGGACTTAGTGCCTGTTGTATAAACTCTGGCGGCTATGCAGACTTAGTGCCTAAATCCCGGTGACGATGGACTTCATGCTGATTCCTTAGGATGATCCTTAGGAATGAATGAACGAGGAATAGGTGATTCTTAGGGTAGATCCTTAAGAAAAAAGAAGATAATGGGGATGGGTAATTGGGTTTATTGTTTGATGTTTAAACATAATAATTATACTCCCTCCATCCCAAAATTATAGTCCATCTTTCCTTTTAGGTTTGTATCAAAATAATAGTCCATTTCTAAAAATAAATAATTTTTTTACCAAAATACCCCCTCATTATTATTTAACCAACTAAGCATTTAATGGAATATTAAATGCAAAGTAAGGACAAAACTGTCATTATATTAAATAAAATTAGTGGTAATTAATGCTTTTCTTAATCTGTGTGTTTTTTGTTTGTGGACAATAATATTGGGACGGAGGGAGTATTATTGTGGGTTGAAAACCCTATGTACTCACCAGGTTTCCCAACCTAACCCACTCCAGCTTATTTCTATCACATGTGTCGATATAAAGTTACATTACACTGAAAGATTAAAGAGGTGTAGATCACTAGTGATAATGAATGTAAGTTCTGTTTATGCTTATGTTTCTGTATTGACGATGACATCCTAAATGTTTTAAAATGAATAAGAATACATTTCTTCGGAAATGCTTTGATAACGTATCTATCATGTTTTACTGGGAACAAATTCTACAACATTTTTATCAAAAGAAGTACTCTAATTTTTATAAAGCATAAACAAAATCGGTCTTTTTTGGCCGTGAAAATGGGGATGTCACAATAAAACCCCAAAAACGATTTATGTTCGATTTTTGAAGAGCAAACTTAATTTCAATAAAGGAAATTGAAGATTTTTTAGCATGTGTTCATGTTTATCTTTTTCTAAGTGTGTATTTGTGTTCATCTTTTTTTGTGTTTGTGTTCATCATTTTAGATTTCGATTTTTAAATAATAAACACAATAACACACACACATAATATATGGGTATGTATTCTTGAAAATCGAATGAAGATATATGAAGATCTGGAAATCAAATGAATATAACTGAAGATCTGAAAATCGATGTGTGTGTTCTTGAACAAAAATCACGTGTGTGTGTTCTTAATCAAAAATCATGTTTTGATCTTATTCGAGTTCCATTTGTGAAAATGAGACGTTACACATAAACATCAATAGCCCAACACATTTCATCAATGATTGTCCCACATTTATAAGTACTGAATGAGTACAAAAACAAATATGACTTATTTTGAAACAAAAAAATATTAAGGACTAAATGTGTACAAAATATTAAGGACTAAATGTGTACAAAATGAGAAATATATGACACTATTAAGTCATTTTTCCTGGCTAACCTGGAGTAACCGATCATAAGGACTGAATGTGTACAGTTTAACAAGTTGAAGGCGTAAATGTGGATGAAAAAAACTCAATGACCAAATATGTACAAATCGAAAAATAATTACCCTTTTAAGTCATTTCCCTTCGGTGGAATCCTAAGAAATTGAAAGGAATATTTCCTTTGAAAAAGTTGTTGATAGACAAAAATGAATGAAATTTGATTTCGGTAAATTTTCATTAATATACACGTTTCAAGGAATTTATCATTTTTTGTGGTAAGTACAAAGAATTCAAATTCATTCCCTCTCTATTTATATTAAAAATACAAAGGTACCCTTTTATATTGTGAGTTCTCCATAATCAAACAAATTCCACCATGATTCATTAGGCCAAGCTTCTCACCATGGGGAGCACCGGTCTTGTTCATCAAGAAGAAAGACGGATCATTTCGTATGTGCATCAACTACAGGGAACTCAACAAGCTTATCGTTAAAAATCGTTATCCCCTACCCCGAATTGACGACTTATTTGATCAACTTCAAGGAGCAAACTACTTCTCGAAGATGGATCTACGATCCGGGTATCAACCGTTACGAGTGTCAGAGGAGGATGTTCCCAATACAGCCTTCCGAACTCATTATGGACACTACGAGTTTGTAGTGATTCCGTTCGGATTAACCAATGCACCAGCTGTATTCATGGACCTGATGAATAGGGTGTGCCGTCCTTACTTGGATCAGTTCGTTATCATCCCGGCAAGGCCAACGTAGTAGATGACGCCCTAAGTAAGAAGGAATATGTTGGTCGTAGAGTCAAATCATTGACTATGACAATCCATTCACACTTGTCCACACAAAATAAGGAGGCTCAGCTCGACGCTTTGAAACCTGGAAATGTGGCAAGCGAATACCTGAGAGGAATGGATAAGAACTTGCAAATCAAGGGTGCCGGAGCGTTACATTTCATGGACCAAATCTGGACACCAAAACACGGTGGCTTCAGAGACGTAGTCATGACTGAGGCGCATCCCAGAGCCCTCGGGGGCTCCGCTCTACCCTTCCTCCCGTCAGTGATCCTCATTGTAGCCGGCGCGGGAGCCTGTGTCGGCTTAGTGGCTAGTAGGGACACTTGGCCTTCATATGGCCCACCTGCTCACAATGGTAACAAAGTCTGACTCTAGGAGCTGGAGTCTATTGCATGCAATCCCTGGCCAGATGGCCCTACTTGCCACATTTGTGGCACCCGCTCCCTGATCGACAAATCCCCAAATGAGCCTCTCCGCACTCCCCACGAGTGCGGCCCGGCTGTCCCCCAGACCTGGTAGCAGCGGTCTTGGACCACTTCGACACCGTCTGTGACTGCGCCGAGTCCTGCCTCTGCTCCCGTATCTGTAACTTAATCTCCAACTCACGCCGCCTAGCGGCCTCCTGTAACTCCAGTAGTGTATCACATTTTTGGGTAGCAACAAATTGACGGATATCGGTCTGGAGCATGCTCAGATAACATGTCATCTAAGCCTGCTCAGAAGCAAACTCCAGGCAAAACATCGCCCTCTCAGTAAACATGCGGGTGATCTCTGTCACCAACTCCGTACCCTGTCTCAGATCCAAGAACTCCTGCGACAGTTGCTCGCGCTCGACCCGTGGAATGTAGCAAGCGTGCAACATATCCCTGAACTGCTCCCAAGTAAGAGCATCTCCCCGGTCATCCATATACGACCCAGTCATCAATCTCCACCAGTCTTTTGCCCTAGAACTTAAAAAGTTCAGGGCACATCTAACCTTCTGGTCAGCATGACATGAGCACGTGAAGAAACATTCCTCCACATCAGACAACCACCTCATGGCTATAATCGGGTCATGAGTCCCATCGAAGGTTGCGGGATTCGTGTTATCGAAGTCCCGGTACTGGAAGTCCCGACTGGATCCTCCCCCTGCCGTTGTTATAGTCGATGCAGCTGTTGCGGCAGCCGTCTCTGCAAGGGCTGCGTAGCGCTCGTCGAAATACTCGACCATGGCGGTCTAAATAGACCCAAACATCTCCGAAAGTTGTGCCCGGAACAAAATGGCAACCTCATCGTGCAGGATCTCTCGAATCATTGCATCTAGCTCATCAGTCCTCATATGACCCACAACCTCGGGTGTTGTTGGTCCCTCCTGTCCACCATCTCTTGATCCTAATCCTGATCCGGATCCAACCACAAAGTGTTTCGTAACCACCATTCTGAAAACATACCAGTAAGATATCATATAATCAACCAACTCCCAACTAAACCCTAGGGGTTGTGACTTCCTTACTATGTGTATGGGTCTTGTGCTTTCAGTAGTACTGGCCCATACTACCTTCCACACCTACCCATATTTGTCTCAAGTATCACCACAACACCCTAACAATATACATAAACATAGCGAAAGCTTAATCCTCACTCCTAGAGGAATGATAAATATCTCATAACTGGCATCCCGGCCTCTCACAACCCACCCATGAAACTTTCACCAACCCTGCAGCACTCGTGTATGCTAGCCATACATAATGTTGGACCCTATAGACTTTCAAATACCTGATCCTACCATAAGCCCTTCATCAAACAAGAACAGGAAATAAGGCCAAACCAAACATTCCCAGGCTATAAGATCTTAATTA
Organism: Lactuca sativa; assembly: GCF_002870075.4. Classification (NCBI taxonomy): domain Eukaryota; kingdom Viridiplantae; phylum Streptophyta; class Magnoliopsida; order Asterales; family Asteraceae; genus Lactuca; species Lactuca sativa. The sequence continues at coordinate 52,188,612 of NC_056631.2, forward strand.
TGTACATTCGTGATGCATACACTAAGCAACTATAGTAATGATGTCAATTTCATACAAGGAAAAACCCTAGGCTACCAGGCATCATATAATCAGACAATTCTATCATGCAATTCCTGAAGATCCCTACCCTAGTACTAGCATGCTGTTCTAACATATCACAAAAATCAAATAATTTTTAAGGTATTTTGGGGTCTATCCACGAGCTCCGACTGATTGTACACTTGCATCCTCCTTAAAAGTCAAAGTTAAATCAAGGTCCACGTTCCCGATCCCAAGCCAACAATCAAACAAGAACATGACAAGAGATCGAGCCCATGCCCTTAACCCGACTTTTTATTATAATTTCTTTTTCAAAAACATTTGCAAAAACTCTCAGATCCTAGTTTGAGACTGGATTCACACAAGTGTTTATCCAATTCACTCAAACCAGGGCTCCGATACCAACTTGTAACATCCATAAAAATCAGGCCAAATTTAAACTTTTTTTAAAATCATTTAGAAACCAACAATTATTACAAATTTGTTTTCAAAACAGTTCTATATCAGAGTATCCCAGAAACATAGTCATAAAATGTGAGGAGCTGTACGATCACGCCTTTGCCTTCTTGCGATCATCTGAAGTACCTGAAACCAAAACTAAAAATGTAAGCCCAAAGCTTAGTAATTTCCCCCAAAATACGCATACACACAACAATATACATATAATCACAAACATCATACTATGGGTCCAGTCAACCATCGGGTTGGAATACCCCAGGCCCTCAACCATCCGGTTGGAATGCCAACATACTATGGGTCCAATCATCCTCGAGATGGAATACCCCAGGCCCACAACCAGCAGGTTGGAATGCCCACATACTACAAGTCCAATCATCCTCGAGATGGAATACTCATGGCCCACAACCATCGGTTTAGAATGCCTAGGTCTATTGGCTTTCACACAAAGCAGATAAGCCTCAACCACTAATCAAACATGTGCAAATATAGCAGAAAATCACATAACAGTCTATAGACAGACAAACCGATCTAACAGATCATAACGTAATAACATCCTATCTACCAGGATACTAATCTAACAGATCATAATAGCATAATACTAGGGGTGCAAACGAGCCAAGATACTCGCGAGCTACTCGGGATCGGATCGTTAAAAGCTCGACTCGAAATCGGTTTTAAACGAGCCCGAGCCGAGCTCGAGCTTAAAATTAAGCTCGTTTATTAAACGAACTCGAGCTCGAGCCTATGTCATTAAGCTTGATTAGGCTCACGAGCCTAAACGAGCCTTTACATAATATAATTTATTATTATTTATATATATTAAAATAAAAATATATTAAAGGAATTACGGATTTAGGATATTAGTAAACGAGCTTCTTAACGAGCTCGAGCCGAGCTTAAGCTTATTTAGGCACGTCAGATAAAAAACGAGTCAAGCCCGATCCCGAGCCGAGCTTGGATAATTCTTTACGAGCTCGAGCCGAGCTCAGTACAAGAAAGCTCGATTCGAGCCGAGCTCGAGCTCGAGCCTCATATAACTTAAACGAGCCCGAGCCGAGCCTGACCAGGCTCGGGCTCGGCTCGGCTCGTTTGCACCCCTACATAATACCATCCTATTTACCAGGATACTGATCTAACAGATCATACTACCATAACATATCAGGATAACAATCCAAAAGGGCTGACCTTGGTGCCTTCGACCCTTGAGTATAGTGAGGAAAACTCACCTCACAACTGTCGAACTGAAGGGATAAGCTCAAACCCTCGAATCGCAATCACGAACTCCACTACCTATATTTACCATAAGACCATTTCCATAAATTTCCATTTTACCAAAATACCCCCAGAAGTCAAACTAGTCAACCCTTAGTCAAAGTCAAGGTCAACGGTCCATGTTGACCCAACTCGTCGAGTGCAGCTCACTGACTCGTCGAGTCCTTCCAAAACTCGAGAAGTCATGAAACCCCTAGTTGAATCATCGAGTTTTCAGACAACTCGTCAAGTCCATGCATGTTCACAAGTTGGGAAAACCGTAACTGACTCGTCGAGTCGTCTCATTGACACGCCGAGTTCATGCAGAAACCCTTGAGTCTAATCTTCATCGGAATCGCCAAGTTGAGAATGCAACTCGTCGAGTCCCTTCAGTCCTTTCTCCATTCAGATAATTTTAAGCCACCACAAAGCTCCATATCGCAGATCTAAGCTCCTAGGGCATACTTCTTACGTAAAGTTGAAAACTTTACATGCATGCAAGGTGCTAAGGGACAAGATCTAGCTAAAGATGAGGTTCTAAGTGAGGAAAAAGGCATTAACTTATTAAAGACTGAAGCTTTATGACTTTAAGAGCCAAGATGAGCCTAGATCTGAAGTTGCAACTTCAGATCATACCCAATACTCAAAATGAATCATCAATATTGCTAAAATGGCCCTAAAATTGAATAGATCTAGTTAGAAGAAGGTCAAGGTAATGACTTGTTACCTCAAAAATGATGCTAAGATGAAGTAGGAATCGGATCCACAACCTTTTTCTTGTTCAAAGCTTAAAAATCACACAAATGGAGAGTAAGCAATGATTTAGGGTTTCTGGAATCAAGAGGGGACTGTAAGGGAGGCTAAGGGGGCAAATGATCCTTTCAATAGGGTGCAAAACCCTAGAAATTAGGGATTCATCCTCCAGCACCAACTCGTCGATTTGTGTCATCTGACTCATCGAGTTGGTCACTTAAAACACGCGGCCAATCTCGTTCCTACTCGACGAGTCAGGGCATCCAACTCGTCGATTTGACCTTTCAAAAAGAAAATAAAACTGTAAAGTTTATACCTGAGAGTCGGGGTGTTACATGGAGACCGTTGCTTAGGAGGACTCTGTTGTTGTGGTGATGGAGACCGCTCCTTAGGAGGACTCTATTGTTGTGGTGGCGACTGCACTTTGTCTAGAGTCCAATTTATATAACGCACAAAGAATGGCAAATGGATCTCAGCAGGTGTTGGTTCAAAAACACATGGGATGTTATTTTCCTGCAAAATTAAAAAATTAAATTTAAGTATATAAATTTGTTGTAATTTTTAACTATATATAATTAATATAAGGAATGTATAACTATACCACTGAAACGTCTAATATACGTAAACATTGCTTAAGAGATAATTGTGTTTTTATTCTCCATGCCCTCATTCTTGGAATTTCATTTTCTGTGTGATGCGCAAACCTCAAAACTTCTGGAAATGTCTCCAAAATCCATACCTAGTATTACGAGAAAAAATTATGCTTTGTCCAAACTTATAAGCACTTAAAAAATATAAGTAATTGCACCTAAAACTAACCTTCAACGGAAGCCGAAAACCGATCACCGTATACTTCATCATCTTCGCGTAACCCACACTTTCATTATCTCGTAAATAACTATAGATTTTACCAGACCATAATCGTAATTGTGTTTCACTAAACCTCCACAAATACATACCCCACGCAAACCTGTCGTACTCATTATAATTAATATAAATCATCAAGTATTTATAAATAAATAATATATAATAAATTTAATATTTGTCCAATTATATTGACTATCGGCTAGCTCATACACTGCCGGCGGAATGCACGTATTCTCGTCTCGTCCTATGAGACTCCTAAAAAAAACATCATTTGCATAACCATTACCGCATCCTCATCGCTACACGTCGAGAATGTTGGCCCTTTTATGTAGTCTTCTAAATCTTTCAGCAGTAAATCTTCATCTCTCACATTAGGGAACAACCGATTCCTTAATGCTAAACTTGTGCCGACTTTTGTATTTGTTATATCAACATACGATCCAAATCTCAAACCGCTAATCAAACAAAATTCTGTTTCACCATGTTCAACCATCATGCCTTGTAACTCGAACTGAAACTTCCCAGCCCTGGCTACCTCTACATCACGAACCTCATGCAACATCATCAAATGACAGTGCATCGGGTTACCATTCGGGGTGGGCATACCAATGAAGATCCCAAAAGCTATCTCTCAAAATAATTCAACTCGCCTACTATTTAGTTTTGTAATGTAATTTTTCAACACAGTCCCCAACGCCACTTTAAAAGTACATTCTGCAGCCCATCCACGCAAACTATGTTGCAAATGATTAAACATATATGCCAAAATTATAAAAAAAATAATACTGAAAAGTAACTTTAAATAGCATTGTACTTTTATTTTTTTAGCATCGTACTTATATATTGTTTTTTTAACAGTTTTATGCAACAAAAATGATGTTTTTATTTTATAACTTTTTATACAATGGTCTGTGTGAATAATTATCTTTCAAAATAAATTGTCCCTTTTTTATAATAAATTTACAAAAATTTACAGAAAGGTCCCATATATTTTATAAAATTTACATATATGGTCCATTTTAATAATAATTATAGAAATTTTCAATGTTTTTTTTTTAAATTACAGAAATAATTCGAAATCGATTTTAATATTAATTTACATATAATCAACATAAAATGATCTCAATATTCAATGGTCTATTTTAAGAGATAATAATTATAGAAAATCGTGTGTGTGTGTGTGTGTGTGTGTATATATATATATATATATATATATATATATATGTATATATCGTTCCGCAGAGGACCTCTGTGAATCTGTTCATGACGAAAAACTGTGAATAAATCAATTTCTTATTTCTTTGATTCCAATCCTTACACCCTAACAAACATACATGTTTATATATAACATTTAACCTATCAATTTCCAATTCATATAATCAATTTCTACTTCCGAGTTTATACAAAGATTAGGAAAAAATTGAAATATTACTTGAGTTCCATATCCATCGGATAACACATCGGAGTGCAATTGCTCCATAAATCGAGGTCGTCGTGACATTTTTGTGTTCGTTGCGATCACAAATCGACGTCCGCAACTTCCTTCCGCGAATCGACTGTCTAAACCCTAAACCCTAGCCTTCTTCCACGTTCGAGTAAGGAGGAATAGAAGATCCGCAGAGCAATAAAGAATCCGCAGAGAAAATAGAAGATCCGTAGAGACGCCTCTACGGATCCTTAAAACCCCGAAAAAAAATTGTCGGTTAGCGATGCCACTTCATTTTCACAGAGTTGTGTATCATCCTCAGAAGCTTTAATTAATCCACAGAGCACCCTCTGTGGATCTTATGGTCATTTTTCAAAACTTAAATTTTCATGGTCAAAAGGTTTAAACACACCCCCAAATTTGGTTATGTACCGAATAATCTCTATAATAATTGCTCAGTTGTGAATAGTCAATTAAAAAAACAAATAATAATAATAATAAGGGATAATGACTTAAAAGGGTAATATATTTTTCGATTTGTACACATTTGGTCACTAAGTTTTTTTTCGTCCACATTTACTCCTTCAATTTGTTAAACTGTACACATTCAGTCCTTATGACCGGTTACTCCAGGTTAGCCGGGAAAAATGACTTAATAGGGTAATATATTTCTCACTTTGTATACATTTAGTCCTTAATATTTTTGTACACATTTAGTCCTTAATATTTTTTTTGTTTCAAAATAAGTCATTTTTGTTTTTGTACTCATTCAGTACTTATGAATGATTTCTTTAGGTTTTCTCACGACATCTTACGTGAGACAATCATTGATGAAGTGTGTGAGGTTGTTGATGTTTATGTGTAACATCTCTTTTCACAACCAAAATTTTTTATTTTTAAATAAGGCAAAAGTCCCTAATTATAAATCCATTATGAAGAAAAAACGTTTATTCCAAAATACATTTATCGGAAATCAGAGTAATATAAGAAACATGAAATCCTCAATATTGTTGATGAGTGTGTACAATCATGTCTTCGTCTTCCACGATCAACGATACATACTGAAAACATAAACAACTTGGTAAGCACAAAGTTTAGTGAATTTTTTCAATATTGTTGATGAGTGTGTACAATCATGTCTTCGCCTTAACCCAATCGCTCTTCTCGAGCCTCCGTTCCTACACCTTACAACCGACCCGCACCAGCTATCTTGGCCCACAACATATAGCAGGACCACATCAACCTATCACACCACCATATGACTGTCCCACGTAAGATGTCGTGAGAAAACCTAAAAAAATCATCAATAATTACTAAATGAGTACAAAAACAAAAATAACTTATTTTGCAACAAAAAAAAATACTAAGGACTAAATGTGTACAAAAATATTAAGGACTAAATGTGTACAAAGTAAGAAATATATTACCCTATTAAGTCATTTTTACCGGCTAACCTGGAGTAGCCGGTCATAAGGACTAAATGTATACAATTTAACAAATTGAAGGGGTAAATGTAAACAAAAATAAAAATCAGTGATTAAATTTATAAAATTAAAAAATACATTACTTTTTAAGTGATTATCCCTAATAATAATTAAAAAAAAAATACCATGGTGGTGCTTTAAAAAGGTAATAACTAGCCCTTATTTTTCCCGTGTGTTTGCTGGACCCAATTCCAAAAGCTGCCAACGTTTCCATATGAATTTCTTACACAAAGATTCAATCTTCATCAAATAAACCTCACTGCAAGTCGAGATTAAACCTCCATAGATCTTGTTTCCCACCTTTATTTACTCTCCCTCTCTCTTAAACTCTTATAGAGAAAGAAAGAGCGAGTGGAATTGCGTTCCAACGCCACCCCGACCAGGCGACTACTGTTACTCATGGATGGGCACCGGCGGCGCCACATCCCCAAATATAGCCGTTTCCGTCACCTAATCCCGGCAATCTCTGCTATATCCGCCGCCATTCTCCTCCTCTATTGTTTCCTCTCTTTTCTAGCCCCTTCCCCTGATCATTTTCACCACTTTGGACACCATACCTCTGTAAGTTCTTTCTCTTTGAATTATTAGAAACACATCATTTAAAGTTTATCAACTGATTTTATTTGATCGCAGTTCGATGATCATACCATTGACGATGATACACCTAAAGCTGCTCCAATCTTCGAAGTTCCGGTTAGGTTTTATTGCTTATATTGGGATACGAATGCTTGTAATGTGGTTGATTGGATCCAAATTAGCTCATTCGATTATCATTCATTTCATCTTTTATTGCGATCTAGACCAGTAGCAAGATGATTAGTGACCGAAATCTTTGGAGCACAAGTATGTCAAAATTCTATTTTGGATGCAGTAATGCCACCAGTCAGTTCCCAAGTAAGTGGTTTCCTCAAAACTCAAAAGGGTAGTTACTTCTTGTAATGCTTTTCATTAATTTGTGTGTTTTCTTTGCTTTAACTACAGAAGCTCAATCAGTAACACGCCCTAATCGATACTTGCTGATTGACACCAGTGGAGGTTTAAACCAACAAAGAACTGGGGTAACTCATACTTGATAACTTGATATCTTCCTTCATTTCATCCGATTTACATAAACTAATTTATATTAATTCTACCTGTAATCTCAGATTACAGATGCTGTTGTTGCTGCACGTATTCTAAATGCTACTCTTGTTGTTCCTAAACTCGATAAGAAATCTTTCTGGAAAGATTCAAGGTTAGTTTCACCAATAAATCCATTTCTATATAACTTGGATGTATCATGTAATGTAATGTAGCTGATATAAATATACAACGCTTTTTTCTATACAGTACTTTCTCTGAGATATTTGATGTTGATTGGTTTATATCAAATCTATCAAAAGATGTGAAAATTATACGGGAACTTCCTCATAAGGGAGGCAAAAAATGGTCTCCATACAGTACACGTGTACCTAGAAAATGTGATGAAAGATGCTATCATATTCATGTGCTTCCTTTGTTTTCAAAAAAACGTGTAAGTCCCACGTTTATCAAATAATCAGTTAATTATAATCAAGGATAACTTTACTTAAAGTATGTATTATATTTTGACAGGCTGTTGAACTAAGTAAGTTTGATTACAGACTTGCTAACGAGTTAGAAACCGATTTTCAAAAGCTTAGATGCAGGGTGAATTACCATGCTTTAAAATTCACAGCTCCCATAGTCAAAATGGGTCAAACATTGGTCAACCGAATGAGGAATATGGGAAAACATTTTGTTGCTCTTCACTTGAGATTTGAACCCGATATGCTTGCTTTTTCGGGTTGCTATTATGGTGGAGGAGAGAAGGAAATAAAAGAACTCGGTAAAATCCGCAAGAGATGGAAAACTTTAAACGTAATAGTACTTTTTTCTTTATACTATCTATCTGGATAAAGTGTTGTCTCGATAAATGATGTTTAAAAAAAATATATTTACAGATTAGTGATCCGGAAAAAGAAAGGAGACAAGGGAGATGCCCATTGACGCCGGAAGAAGTAGGGTTGATGTTAAGAGCACTCGGATACGATAAAAATGTTCATATCTACGTGGCGTCAGGTGAAGTATACGGTGGGGCCCACACGTTGGCTCCATTAAAGGCGCTTTTTCCAAACATTCATTCGAAAGACACCATAGCCACGAAACAAGAACTTCTACCGTTTTCACTGTTCTCTTCTCGTATGGCTGCATTGGATTTTATCGTGTGTGATGAAAGCGATGTTTTTGTCACAAACAATAACGGTAACATGGCCAAAATATTGTCTGGACGAAGGTACTTTTTTTTTATTACCAACAACAATTGTAACAAATGTAAACTAACAAGATACAAAACAGCTAGGGTTTTATATTATTATCAAATGAGGACAATATACAATGAAAGGAAAAGACATAATATATAGACTAGTTAATTAGGGTTTCTCAACATAAAACCCAATACAAAATAAATCCCAAAATTTTATTAGGCTAACAACAAAAACATGGGTTTATGGGAAAAATAAAATACGTTTTGTTCTGTGAGTGACAGGAGATATTTTGGACATAAAGTGACAATACGTCCAAACGCGAAGAAATTGGCTCGGTTGTTTTTGGAGAGGGAAAAGCTGACGTGGCAAGAGTTTTCGTCAAGAGTGCGGGTGCATCAAGTGGGATTTATGGGGGAGCCGAATGAGAGGCCGGGGAGTGGGGAATTTCATGAGAATCCAAAGTCTTGTATATGTGAAAAACCAGATGCTAAAGTGAAACTTGTTGGTAATAATAAGTATATTGATGATGATGATGATGATCAAGAAGAGGAGGAGGAAGAAGAAGAAGAAGAAGATGGTATTGTATCTAATCTTCGGTATCTGTTTAATGAGACAAATGTTGATGATGTTCCTTTGGTGTATGAAGAAAATGAATTGGAAGAGTTGCTTTCAGATTGAATAATCCTACACAATGGCAAAAACAAGGGCATTCAAAGAGAATGAAATCACCCGAAAATTGGGATTAAAGTACATATTCTAGATTCAAAGTTGTTAAGTTGGGGACTAAATTTTGTAGATGTGCATTCTGTTGAGTTAAGGTACAGACGAGTTTTTGTAACGAGAGAATACGATATGTGTGCTATGAAAGCAGTTGTAAGTTTGTTGTTAGAACATCCACATGAGTGTAATGTTAGTAATCTTTTAATTATTATTCTATGCATGCAAGCTTCTGTAATTTTACCCAAGGCTAGTGCGATATCAATACTATACCCAAAATAGCCCTCACAACAACCATATGTTAATAACTACTTCGTACTTATTAGCAAATATCATGATTATTAGAGAGCCAAAATAACTTTTCATTTAATAGCCAAAAATTTGCCATTATCCAAAATAAACAACCAAACCGTTATGTGAGGCTTACACGCTTGTGGTTTGGGCATTGAGCTACGGTTTTGAGGTATGCTCTAAAATCGGGTCCAGTTTAGATTTTTTAAGAACAGTTGGTTATGAACAAAACAGTAGCCGAGGCACCAAAGCAATAGTTTTTCTTTTTCTTTGTGATGACCACGGTTTGGTTGAAGTTGACTACTATTTCATATTGGTTTTGACAACATCCAAATTTAAATTACTAGATAAATATTACAAACGTTAAACAAATAGACAAATACAAAAAACACAAACTAATAAAAATACAGAGATACTTATATGGTTGTTTTAAAGCTTGTTAGAAATACGGAATATATTTCAAAATATTTCAAGCTTCTTCATGTGCAAATTTGGGCCCGTCACTTTGCCTTATGTAACAGTCCATGAATGAGTAACGGATCACCGTCTGCATCGGTACGTCCAACCAATAGCGAAAGCTAGTTGTCACAAATAACTCAGGACGTTCTTTGTCTAATAGTTTAAGCACCTCCACTATTTCATGACACGAGCTTTAACCAAAACACTAGTTATTAACTGTTTGTCCACATGCCAAGAAATAAATAATCACTAAATACGTTACCACATAATAAAAAGATATCACTATACATTTTACAAACTAAAAAAAACGAAAAAAAAAAAAAAAAAAAAAGACAACAAATAAAACTACCAAAACCGTAGATGGGGTATGTTATCTACTGTACAAATTGTTAATGCATATTTTGTATATCAACAAGTTGTACACCGTAGGTGACATAACACATCTATGTTTTTCTTATTCTTTTTTTTTGGCAAAAATCTATACCAAATACTATTAGGTTTCAAGGTAAACCATAGAAAGCAAATAAAAAATAAGGTTTATCGGAAAAACATGATTGTTGTTCGGAGCCACCAATGGAGAGAGTTTAGCTAGCTTCTATCACCGGAAACGACCTAAATTAATTTTTTTAAACTTTATATATTATGAGCTAATGGACCCCTATACTGTAGATAGACTACAAAACCATAGCCTAAATCGTAGCTTACTTCCGTCCAATTCTATCCAAACCATAGGTAACATACTCTCGTTTACTGTTTGGATGTCTATTTTTGGCTAATGACTAATTTTTGATTATTAAACAAAAATTCATTAGTTTTTTTTGGCTTGATTATTAATTTTTTTCTAATTATTACAATCAATAAATATTCATTAATATATTAACACAAACATGATTATATTTAATTTAATTGATACAAATTTTCTTAATTGTATAGTTAATATGATAAGTTAATAATCATTTTTATACATAAATATATTTATAAAATTTATAGCTACATTTTTTTTGTAAATATTAATCATTTTTATTATATATTTTTATCAATTTATCAATTTAACAATTCTAATATATTACTCAGAAAGAAATTATGCATAACAATATAGACATCTGCAAAATGTTCTATTTATTTTGGCAATGTTCTACACATTCAACATTAGTTCAAGTATTCTAGACTTGTTCCAAACATATTCAAAAGCAATTTTTTTTAGTTGTCCTAGTACACAATACCCACATATATTCATACAAAAGTCTAAAAAACTAAAATTCAAAGGAAAACGACTTATAGATAAGTAATCAATTCATAAAATAAAAATCATATTTTTAGCATATAATCTCAAATAATAACATAGAATCATACAAAGAATCAACATATACCCATAAAAATGGAATCTCTTCATGGCTAGAAGAATAAACTATTTGAAAATGTTGTAGTCCAAGGGGTATAGAGTACAAAATGAAGTTTAAACAATGTGTTTGACACATGAGCTTCATCATGTTATATATAAAGGGACCATATTACTCGTTGGACCATTTTGCCCATTTATCCATTTCGGAATTTAGGTCCAAAACGTACATTCTTGACTGAATGGTCATTTAAAAAAAAACTGCTTGTTTTTTTTTTTAAAAAAAAAAAACCTACAGAAAATGGTTAAATTACTCAATTTCCCAATAAACAATGTAAAAAAATAAGTAATATAATAATATTAAAGAATATATAATCAATACTAATTTTACGATACATATAAACCAAACTTTCAAAATCTGTGCAAATTAAGTGATGGACTTACATTTTAGAGAAAAGCATCATGATGAAAAGAATAGACGAATTCTACTATGAAGCAGTTACAATTTACAGGTTAGGCAAATAAAAACAAGAATATCAATATCCCCTATTTGTATTTTAGTTGTGTTCACTCATTTTTTTTGTAATGTAATATAAACACTCTTAAAAAAATAGTACCTATTGAAACATCATTAATTACTTTATACATTTTGCCACGAGTGATACAATGAAGCCTATTTACGTTTGTTGCGTGGTAATCTTGGTACAATATGGAATAGAATGATGTCAGAAAGATCAATATCTTCGTTTACAAGACTTAATTTGTCTAAAAGAGGGGTTGAGCTTGACTCCATCTTCTGTTTGGTTTGTGGTATTGGCGTGGAAATGTTGGCTCATGTTTTGTTTTCATGCTTACTGGACATTTGGTCGAAAGTTGGAAGGTTGGGTTTTCATGTCTCAGCTTCCATTCAAGAGTGGGTTGGGTGGATAATGTGTAATTACCGGCTACGAAAAAGAATTGTTTAGAGGTTCTTATCTTTACTACTCTATGGGTGTTGGGGATATAGGAATAGGGCGTGTTCAAACCGCGTGACGTGAAAAAGTTTATTAATATGATAACATTACATAAACCGCAATATCAACAAGCTAATTTTGTGTTAGAAATTTGGTTTTAATGTCACTTGGAAATCTGAGAATCGTGAATATCACTTTCAAATCAAAGTCTTGAGAGAGTATGTTTTTCGTGAGTACCAGATTATGACCAAAAAATTTAAAAAACTGGTTTTTGATCTATGTCTGAAAACTATCACAGGACAATTTCAAACTGTCACAAACCATCAAAACTGTTAAAACGGGTATTTTGATAGGGTAAAAAATTGGATCAATTCTAAAAAAACCAACCAGGGGCTCTGCTCCTTGGACCCCACTCCCAGGGACGTTGCCCCCAGACCCCCGTTCGTTCAGGAGTTCCGCCTCTAAATAACAGTGTACTTTAAATCTTGAACAAACTCAAATAGGTGGTACTCCGCAACTTCCTTACTTGTTTAATATTCATCAAAAATGATTTGGTCAACAAGTCAACCCATTACACTTAAATACAATTTGTAAAACAATACACCAACATGTTGTATGAATGTGAAAAATGAAACGTCTATTTATAATAGAAAACTCTTTAATCTTTTTTTTCTTGTAGATCAATATATGAGACTCCTTACTCCAACCTATGATACACATTCCATCGTCTATAGTCTATATTCTTTTTTCTTCATTTTTTTTTATCAAACACATTAAGATAGGTTCTTCAAAATATTTAAGGTAGTTTATAAATGTTTTTTTGTGTGTATAACTTGTTATAAACTTTTTAATTTTAAGTGGGTCAAGGGACCCACCTTCCCATAACATAACCTCGCTACTACCAACTACATAGATGCCACAAGTTTCTTTACATTGCTCAGACTATGGGTGAACATTTTGACCAGAATGGACCGGATCGGAGGATTTATAGAAATTGGTGGACTTACCAGGTCCGGTTCTTTGACGTAAAAGTGAGCATTTGAACCGGATCAGACCTGTTTTGCAGAAATTGATGGACCTTGGACTGAACCTTTCAAGACTTACGAGGTCTAGGTCCAATCCGGATGTCAAAATGTTCACCCGTAGCACAGACAAGTCGATATCCATTTGGATCAATGAATACTCAAATCACATTTAACAAAAATTATAATTAGATAAAATAATGAGGTAATAGAATATTATAGTTTGTTTAATTAACTGGTATGTGCTTAGTTAGCATTGCAAAAACCTTTTCAAATATTGAAATATCGTGGATGACAGAACCATTTGTAATGGATTTATAAGACCATTCGCAAGTTCGTGTGAGTGGTCTTAGATTTTAGATTCAAGTTGTCTTTTTCGAGTGTCTAGAATTGAAGATGAAGACAATGGATATGTTTGATTACAGTGTTGTTAATCAAAAGATGGTGATATTGAATATTGAGATGTGGACTCATGGAGAAGTAGGTTCAGTATTATAGCAGTCCGAAGTGTTCCAAAGCCTCGTATTAATGGTTCGGGGCCAGAACCAAGGAGTAGAAAGTCTAAATGGATGTCATGTCACTTGTTAGTGTTATGCAGAGGCAACTGGTTTAAGAAGTGGAACATCAATGGCATATATACAAAGTTTATAAATCAGTTTATTTTCGAGTTTTTTTGGTTGTTAATGTTTATAAAATCAAAAAATCCTTCATAAACTAGCTTGTTAATAAAAACTTCTCAAATTAGCATTTCAACAAGCTTACGAACTTTTTTAAAATTCTATAAAAAATATATATTTAATTAATTAAAAATAAGTAATTGCAAGTTATAATTGTTGTGTTTTTAAACAATTTTGTCTGTTTTTAAACACTTTTTATTTATTTATTAATTTGACATGTTTTATTTTTATGTTGAAACTCGATGGTTCAATAAATAATTTTAATATGTGCTCAAGCTTGATTCAAGAATCGAGCTCAAAAAGGAAAAGGTTCTTATGCAAGACAAAATTTATACAAAAACATAACATGATGAATTTATTCAAAAACAGACCTCGATGATGAAAATTTTTAAATTTTTTTTGATTGAGTTTTTATAGATATAAATTCAAATCTATTCTAAGTTCATATTTACTCACAACGGTTCGTCAGTTCGACTATATTGGCACGTGGCACTACATACAACCAATAATGCCATGTCAATTTGCTGGGTGACACGTAAGATCCTACGCCAGCACTCTATCCATCGATATTTGTTGTTATTCTGATGTATATTCCCTGTTTAGTTATTTCAAATATTTATTTTTCAAAAAATAAGACATTGTGCCAAATGAATGTTTAATGGATAAAAGGTATATTTAAAATGGGGTATACATTTTTTTTCTTATAGCTTAATACGTGGCGTAACATACAACCAACAGTGCCATGTCGATTTGTTGAGTGACATGTGGGAGTATATGTCACTACCTTATCCGTCTTTTTTTAGAACGGCGAAAAAAAATTATATAAGTATTGTGGATCAAATGAAGCAATGAACGTTAATGGGTAAAATAAATTTGACAGTTTTTTTTTCTATTGAAATAAGTTAAAAACATAAAATAAATTTGATAGTTTTATTCAAGGTTGTCAAGATCGGGATCCTATATAGGATCGTTTTTGGGTTTGCAAGATCGGAATCGAGATCCTAAGATCCCACAAAATAAAATAGAATTTTAATTTATAATTTTTAATCATAAAAAATATTTCAAACAATCAATTTTTTGTTCAAAAGTTATAAAAACTTTAAAATATTAGTCATAAGTCAGAATATAAATGATAAATGATAAATTGATAAAGGGTAAAAGACATAAAGTGGTAAAAAAATTTCATTTGCAAAAAATAAAAAATAAAAAATAAAGGAAGGTAGGATCGGATCGGATCTCGATCCTACGATCCTACCTACGATCTTACGATCCTACCTGCGATCCTATCCTAAATACGATCCTTTTACGATCCGGATCGTTTTTCATACCTAGGATCGTAGGATCGTACGATCCTACGATCAGGATCGCGATTTTGACAACCATGGTTTTATTATAAACATTCATTACTAAAAAAAAAAAAAGTTATATCAGAATGTATCTAATTCTTAGCCCGAGATTCTCCCTTGAACTTGTATTGGGTGGGGGTCACGGGTGGGGTTCAAACGTTTTGAATCCTCAAATTTGAAACATGAAAATGAAGGTTACAATCGTGTGAGATCTTGTGGGTGCTTTTGACTCCAAAAAGAGACCGAAGCTGACCTCAAACTTATCCACAACCTACAACACAATCCAACATACTAATGTTCTTTTGGTTAAAAAGATGAAATGCTTGCAATTTTCTTAATTAATTATTATTTTCTAAAAGTTTTTATAATATATACCGGAAGTGCAATAGTAACTTTTACATGTTAGAAATTATAAAAGTCATTCACCGTTATTAAACTATGAGCAGAGACTATTTATATAAAGGATATGATTAAAGAAAATGACGCAACAGCCCTACTATGTATTTCGATTTTAGGGGTTGTTTGGTAGCCTCTTAATTGACAAATTAAGAGACAACCTCTTAATTATTCATATTAAGAGTGTTTGGTAGGCTATGAATTAAAGCCTCTTAAACTTTCAGACTTGGGATTGCATCTGAAAAATAAAAAAAACACGCGCCCTTCTCTCTTTTACCCACAGCGTTGCTGATATGCCCGCCTCCAAAACAACACACCCCCTTCAGATCATCTTTTCCGTCTCCGACTCTCCTCCTACCTCTGACCATGTCGAGCGCCAATCACCTCCCCGTCGTTGACCTCCTTGAAATCGACTCCCACCACGACTTCAAATGCTTGGCTCCAACAAGATTGCCCCTTCTCCTTCATCCCACCTCTTCTCTTACCTCTCCGCCTCAGGTCCCTCTGGTCATGGTGGTTTGAGTTATGTTCCTCGCCGGAAATCTTCAAGTTCCGGTATTAGTTCAAGACCGGATCCTCTCCTATCTACAGTCGTCTGCACCGTCCCTCCGGAATTGACTTCGCCCCCAGACGTTGCGCTGCCTCCGCCAGCTTCCGCTAGCACCGCAACAACGACAACCTCCTGTTGTAGGTAAGTTTTTTTTTCATGGCTTGTTCTTTTTTTCCCCTAAAAACCGATTCATAGAAATACATGGATTTTTTTTGCCCTAGAACTCGATTATCAGTCCTTGATTTTGATTTTCTTTGTATTTCATGCCCGATCTTGTATTGGATCTTCATATAATACATGTATTTGTTTCCAGACTTTCATCTAAAATTGTCTGTATTGAGGTTCTAATTAATAGTATCAAGGTTCTACAAAATATGAACATTGATTGAAATCTTAATATAGAAGATGATAAAACAACCAATTGTTTGGTGAATCTGAAATAGACCACATAGATACATATGTTTGGTGAATGAAACTGTATATTTGAACTCTGAAACTTTGAAAAATCGAGTTTGAAATATATGTTGATATATAATTGATGGTGCATCATTATCTAACAATTATACATGAACTGTGTGTGAATTGAAAGTAGCTGTACAATTGGAGTTTTTGACAATTTATTCGATTCTAGCAACATACTTTGAAAAGTTGTGATGGATTTGGTATGCAATTTCTATATATATGTTTAAAGTGATTTTTGGAATAGCTTGAATTTCAACCCAAACCTACAAATGTAAAGATCATTCATTCAACTTTAAGTTAATGATTATATAACTTGCTATTGAGCTTATTTGTTTCCTTATTGAATTTGGATTTTACAGGTTGAAATGTTTGAAAGAAATTTTTTTAAAGGCTATCATGTTTGATGTAATGATGGAGAAGGAAAGGAGTACAAATCAATAATCAATAGTTCAGTTGGAAGTTCGTTGTCATTTATGTTTCAGCATTCAATGTCAAATATGATATTTTTTAACTTTTAAATCCTTGGGATATAAAAAATGATGTTATTTTTGTAAATATATGTCAAAAAATCATTATAAATTGTTGAAGATAAATTTTGATTTATGCTAACTTTGATTTTGTATGTTTTTTATAATTATTCAGTAAAGATTAAGACAAAAGGGTAAAATGGTCATTTTTATAATTCAGCACAATAATTCAGAGGTTCCAACCAAACAACATGTTAAAATTCAGATCTTAAAAATTCAGACCCTCTTAGAAATTCAGATCTTAAAAATTAAGATACTGCCAAACAGCCCCTTACTCTTTTAGTCCTTAAAGTTTTTTTCATGCTTTTTAAGGAAACAAACTATTTTTTGTCCGGTCAATTTGGTCATTTTTGAAAAAATGAAGGGGTAACCCGGTTACCCCTTTGCCATTTGACCCATTTTCCTTATCATTGACTTTGAAAAGTCAAAAAATTCCAAAGACTCAGTGTTGTTCTTCATCTTCTTCAACCCAAACTGTCTTATCCTAACCACCAGAGACTCGAGGGAGAAGTTTATCAACCGGGGCATCAGTGGTGAAACCTCTAACGCTTCAAAACAGTCCCAAAATCCTTGATCCAAGATGCTACTTGGAGAATTCTTTGAAAAAATTTCAATCTTTTGGAAATCAGAAATCGAATCAACAAATGGGTGTTGAAGAAGTTGGTTTGTTGTCCGTCTCTTTTCAACAAGTGTTCGCAAACACTTATTCAAGAAATCTTTAGCTTCCACTGATAACTATGTCAGAAACAATGACACATCGTCGGAATACCCAATTCTATATAAAGCAGACACCAAGGATCAACACCTAGAGTGATGGAATCAGGACGTTGGTATAGTGGTTCACAATTACTCCATGGAGCACCGCTGAAGTCAATTTTCACAGTGAAGTTATAGAGGTCCCAAACCTGTTACTGACAAAGGTCACTCCTCGCTTCCAGAGTAAGTGAAGTGATCGACAAGAGCAAGACATCCATTCAAAGTATTGTTAGTGGGAAAGAGCACCCAAGTGAGCGGAGCAACAAATTTGGAATACATACACCTGCTATGTCTTTGGCCCGCTGACAGGTTGTGTTTTCGGTGGCGTAGTTGCTAAGAATTAACCCTAATCCCCTAAATCGGACCTTAGTACCCGAAATCGAGAAATACAGTTAGGTAGCTTTGCCTTTAGATTCTAATCAATTTTAGAGGAATCCAAAACCTGGAAGAATGTAAGAAGCGTACATAAATAAGGGCAAAACGTAGCAACATTTAGACGAAAGATTATATGAAAAGTCAAAATAGTCATAATTTTGAATTTTAAGTTTTCACTATTTTGACTTTTAAATGAAAAATGATTAAGTGGCACATGAAACTTGCTAATATAGGTTAGAGGGACTAAAAAGACAACTCATTTCAAAGTTTGTTCCCTCAAAATGCTTGAAAATAACTTAAGGGAAAAAATGAGTAAATGTGAAATACATAGTAGGGCTAATGTGTCATTTTCCCTATGATCAAATGGATAAAGTCATTTATTTATAACTTTGGAAAATAGACTTATTAAGGTAACTATCTTTTTTTGTACACATCTAGGTAACGAACTTTTCAGAAGTGTTCTCATATATCCATTATGATCGGTTATGACCGGATGTAACCTACTATAGTCGGTCATAATGGTTATATGTGAACACTTCCAAAAAAGTTTGTTACCTAGATATATACAAAAAAATAGTTACCCAGATGTGAACAAATCGAAAAGTTAATTACCTTAATAAGTCTATTTCCTTATAACTTTTTTTGGTAAAAAATGATAAAATTGTCATTTTTCATGCTTCAACTAAGATTATATTTTATATTATTCACAGTTTAATACAATTATTCATATACTTATTTATAATTTAATTAAAATTGTAAATATCATTTGACGGTACTAAATCGGTCGACTGACGACTAGAGATAAGTTGGTCTAAGCGAGGATTAGTAGACGACAAGACAGAGACCTTAAATTATGAATCAGTTAAATTTAATATATATATATATATATATATATATATATATATATATATATATATATATATATATATATATATAGGGCTAGGTTATAATGTGGATGAACAACTATTATGCGGACGTGTGGGCAATGCTATTCTATGAGAATTACGAAGAGAATAGGTTGTTTAGTAATGTGAATACGTTCAACCTCACATAACTATCATTATTTTCATACATTCTCAATAATTCTTATTCATTTTTGTTCTCACATATCATTTTTCACTTATTTTCATTCTTATAGAATACGACTTAATAAACATTTTGACAACATTCTGAAAGAATAAAAATAATAATAAAAAAAAAGTCTATAATAACCTTATAGACGGTTTAATTAGTGAGAACGTGTGATAAGGACAATAGTTATGTCATATTGAACGTATTCATATTATCAAACAACATATTTACTTTGTTATTCTCACAGAATAACACTATCCACACGTCCGCACAATAGATGTCAATCCACATTTGAACCTAACTATATATATATATATATATATATATATATATATATATATATATATATATATATAATAACAAAATAGATAAACATGACTAATATCATAATAAAATAAGTTAATATGACAAATACAACATTTATACTTCCATAAATAGTTTTTATTAAGATAGAACTTGTTCAATTTAATCAGCTTCGACAACTTCACCAATTGTCTAGGGATGGATTAATCATTATGTGCCACCTAATCGATCATATACCACCTACCGATTAATCAGGACCAAGAAGGATTTTTACAAAACACACACACACACACACACACACATATATATATATATATATATATATATATATATCCCCTCTTATAATAAAAGAATCATTCACATGCCACATGTCCATTTTTTACATTCAGGTTATGCCACATGGCACTTTCTTAGTCCAACTTCTTTTTATTTTTGTTAAATGACTTTTATTTATTATAACCTCCTTAAAGCTTTCAAAATATTCCTTTGATTCCTTCACAATCTGTACAAAAACTTCCATTGCCTTCGTGACATTTTCAACTTGAGCGTCTATTTTCTCTTTACTAGCTTTTGTACAAACCTGGATAACATCAATTTGGGCTTTCATTTTGTTTACCTCTTCATGCATAATTTTGGATAAGTCTTCAAACGGATTAGCAAAAGGTACCAGTTTTGCAGGAGCTGCAATCAGAGGAAACATAGTGAACTTCTCAAGTTCTCCAATCTTGTTTGTTGCTTGTTTATATTTGATTGTTGGTGAGAGATTGTTATATCCAATGTTTTGACTTGTTCTATAGTAAGCTCTAAGGTTTGATGTTTTATCAATTATAAACTTATTAACTAATTTCTACAATTCAACAACACTTGATACCGATGGAATAGAAGGTATTTGATAGTATCTATGTTAACTTGTTCTGTAGTAAGAGATTGTTAATTCTAATGTTTTGACTTGTTCTGCAGTAATGTAGCATCCCAATTTTTCATGACCAATTTTTTTTAATTATGTTACTTATAAACCATTTACTGAAAAACATCATCGATATCATATAAAACTATAAAACCATAATCACATGTCTCAAAATCATATTATCAATAGTAATAATATCAGAGTACAATCCCATGGATCTCAAAATGCGAAAATAGTGTGTGTGTGCGATGCGCTGCTGCCGTGCCAGCTCCTTCTCCTTCAACGAAGAGGTACTCGAAACCAAAACTATAAATCGTAAGTACAAAGCTTAGGTGCTGTTTGTTTTTCTATAAAAACCTCTTCAAACCACTTATTATTGCGCAGCGCAGCACACACGCAACACTTTCCCTCTCGCAGCAGTTTGTTTTTTTGGAAGACTTCAGACTACAAAACCTCTGCGTGTGTGCTGCGTGGCGCAGCACTTGACTTGCCTCTTCAAACCTCTTCGGCTTTCATTTTTTCTAAGTGTTTTTTTAAGAATTTTTGTATAACTTTTTTTTTTAATTTTTTTTTTTAAAACTTTGATTTTCTTAAATTTTTATTTACGGATGTGACACAATTTATTTTTATAATTTCCACGATTTTTTTAACATGATTTTTTTAATTTTTTTTTTACCGTTTTATTAATAATATTTTCAATTTCAGTTGCATCTTTTTTAACGTGTGTAATTTTTTACGAACTTTGTAGACAATGTTTGCAATACTTTCTTAATTTTTTATTATTTTATTTTTTTAATGTTTTTTAAAATTAGTTTTTTTTTTCTAAAATAAAACTATTAGCTTCTTTTACATTTTTTAAAGTTTTTTTTTTTTTTTAAAAAAAGTTTTATATTTTTGTTTTTTTACATGTTCTTTTTATTATTATTTCAACGTTTTAAAACTAGAATTATTAAATTTCGGTGTTGAGAACTATTTTCAGTTTATAAAATTAGTTTATTTAAATTTCAGTTTATTGCAGCAGTCTGCAGATGTTAAAAAACAAACATGCTTCTTATTATAGGCTGCAGCTGTTTGTTCCACCTCTTCTGCTACAGAGGATTGCAGATGTGGTCCGCAGACTTCATGAATTTTCGCTTCGAAAAAACAAACAGCACCTTAGTGAGTTCCCCCATCATACCACATACCATACAACAAACATACTGTCAGACAATTTTGGGGTGCCCGACCTGTCTTGCTAGGCAATTCTGGGGTGCCCGACCTACCCATGTCAAGCAATTATGGGGTGCTTGACCTACCCTGCCAGGCAATTCTGGGGTGCCCGACCTACCCATGTCAAGCAGTTTTAGGGTGACTGGCTTACCCTTTGGTGCTTACGACCGTAATCGGGGACTATTCCCCCTACTACCTACTACCACATAACATCATATCATGCTAACACATAAACATATCAGGTAGTAGCAAATCCAGATGAATATCACAAAGACAGTCATCTACCAAACAACTCTACTAGTGGGCCGACATTGTGGTCTTAGACCCACTTCTACTGGAAGCTAACTCACCTCAGTGTCGTGAAGTCTGAACTGTACTCGATGTCGGGATCAACTCCTCTCAACTCCTACACATAACAACCTTCCTTAGTTTACCATTACATATTCTTAACCCCTACAAGGGTTACTCATGTCAAAGCCAAAGGCAAGATCAACACCTTGGTCAAAGTCAACTATGGGTCCAAGTCAACGTCTGGTTGACTCGACTCGTCGAGTTGACCCCACAACTCGCCGAGTCCTTAATTCCTAAAAACACTAAGACTTCGATCCTACTCGCCGAGTCTTGCACGTACTCGTCGAGTTCTACTTCTTACAAAGTAGGGACCTTCTTCAACTAAATCGCCGAGTTCATCCTTGAACTCGTCGAGTCCTTTTTCATGCAAGAAGACATATTAAACCCTGGACTCGCCGAGTTCCTTATGAACTCGTCGAGTACGCCTTCATGCAGTTGGGACTTTCCTTGAACTCGACGAGTTCTGCTCTTGAACTCGTCGAGTTCCATGATTTCCAGGTCCAAATTCACATCTATCCTGTTGAGTCCTCTTTTAGACTCAACCAGTTCGATCAAAACAAAAAATGGTTAGGGAACCATACCCCGACTCGTCGAGTCCCCCAAAGTCAAAGTCCAAGTCCAAACTGTTGATTTCAGTCGAGTTCAACACATCCAAAACATAGATCTAGCCTCCTAGGGTCCATAATACATGTAAAGTTACAAACTTGACGTTCATGCATGGGGTATTTGGCTCAAATGGCCCTAAAATGGAGTCCACAAGATGCATGGGGTTCTTATGGCAACAAAGTTGGCACCTTTATGCCATGGGAACCCTTAATGGTTCCAGATCTGAATTTATATCTCTTTTTAACCACAAAATCCCGAATATGACACTTCTAAGGCTTAGAAAAGGTAGAAATGAGCCCTAAATAGAGATCTAAGAGATGAATGGTCAAGGTTGAAGCTTTTTACCTTGAATAAACTGTAAATGAAGTAAAAGCTCTAGATCTAATTACTTCTTCTGGAACCCCCAAACTTCTACTTCCTTCTTCAAGCTTGAAACAACCAAAATCACACAAAAATGGCTCAAGAACACTCCATTAGGGTTTCGAGTTAGGGCGTTTCTGGACTGGGAGGGACGATGGAGGCTGGGCTGGGACAATATAAGGTGCTTAAATAGGGTGCAAACCCTAAATATTAGGGTTTCATCCAGACAGTCCTACTCGTCGAGTCGGGCTCTCCGACTCGTCAAGTAGGTTACTTAAAACCCGCGTCCAAGAGTCTAGTCTACTCGCCGAGTTGTGCCTCCAACTCGTCGAGTCCCAGGGTAAAATCATACAATTTATTAAATTAAAATACGTACCAAGAACCGGGTGTTACAAGTAAGCTCTAAGGTCTGATGTTTTATCAATTATAAACTTATTAACTTATTTCTACAATTCAACAACACTTGATACCGATGGAATAAAAGGTAATTGGTAGTATCTATGTTATTTTTTTAATGGTAACTTAGATGGTTAATTGTTAGTACACCTCAATTAGATTAACTCTCAATGCCTTGAACTCCGGGCTTACACAAGAGGGAATACCTTCTACCAACCATGCTAGTTAATATTATTTTTATTTGCCAACCATATAAATTTGTAACATTTTATTATAATAAAGAAATAATTCTACATATCATTTTTCCTCCATATATTATAATTTATACTTTCATAAATTACACAATATTGTATTTTAAAACAAATCATTTAGTACCAAAAACAACTAATTATTGAGAAATTTCATCAAATGGCCAAAAGGAAGGGGGTGTTTTAGCATTTTAACCATGAAAATTTGAGTTTTGTAGAATGACCAAGGGATCCGCAGAGGGGGCCCTGCTGAAGCCTTTCACCTTCTGAGGATTGTGAATAGTAACGAGGAATTGAGGTGACAGGGGTAAAAGAAAAAAAAATACAGTTTGTTGCATACTTCCTCTGAGGGGGATCTGAGGAAAGGTTGCTGAGGCTCTGCAAATTTGTTCTTCATCGACACACCTCTGAGGAACTGTTCTTCGGCTAACCATGGAAAAAATCGGGATTTCATTACTATTTCTTATCCATTAACCTAGGAAACACCCTAAAAAACATATAATTGATTCAAAATAAATCAAATACCGAGGGTTTCATATAATTTCAAACAGTAATGTGACATCCCCAAAATCTCGGCCAGAAAAGACCGATTTTCATTTATGCTTTTAAAATATTTTCAGAGTAAATCCTTTTGAATTGAGAGAGTTGCGGAATTTGTTCCCAAAAACAAAACATGATAAAACAATGTTTACCAAAGCATTTCATAAAAGAAATGTATTTTCATTATAATCAAAACTCGGGGTGTCATGTTTCGATACAGACCAATAAGCATAAACGATAACATTACAAGTCATTCAACAAATATATACATATACAGACTTGTAAACAAAACAACTGATGGTTCATCCATCTCATGCCCTTGCGCCACTTCCTGTAATACAAATAAAACTGAGTGGGTCAGGCTTGGGAACCTGGTGAGCATATAGGGTTTTTAACCCACAATAAATAATCATATGTAATTTTCACCAACCAACAATAACCCAATTACCCATTCCCGTTATTCTCACTTTATGTCCCTAAGACAACTAACATAAGGGACCTAGTCTAAGAATATTTCATCGGGGCGACAACACATGCTTCGGGGGTACCTCAGCAATATAAGTCAAATAAGGCAACCATGAGGGGGATGGAGTACAGCGAATGAACACCCAAGTTCATTAACACCTACAGGTGGCGAACCTGCTAATGTTTCCACAAGACTATCTAGAAAAGTATGTGGTCATCATCTAAACTCCGCTAGATGACTAAATCAAACAACAACGAGGCCTCTCATCTGTTTATTACACACCAACTATCTACCCATGCTCTACCCAACATATTAGTAGATAAAAATATACATTTGTATACATAGTTTAAAAACCTGTATAGCATGCTTTATTCAACACATATTTCACATAACAGATGAGGCACACACACATAACACGTATCTCATAGAGAATAAATCATATCTATGAGTTTGAAGAAAGTGAATATACATTCACACATATAAACAACAATATACTTAATACACTCAAACCATACTTGTATAATTATCGTGTTTATGAAAGGTAGCATACACTCACACATATAAACAACTTTATATTATACACATAGCACGTATTTTATAGAAAATACTTAGTCTTTATGTGTTAGAAGGAAGTAACTACACACTCACTTGATCAGAAGATGATCGGACAGCACTACGACTTGCAGAAGTAGTAATCCTCAGCAGATCTGGAAGATCTCTTCAAAAATCGAACTTCTCGCGGGCAGAGCTTCGGCTCGGGGACCGCACTTCTCGGGATCTTCGGGATCTCGGGACTTGCCTCGGGGCTCGAGAATAATACCGGGGCTTCGGGATATTTCTGGCATGCAAAACGATGCAAAACGGGAGAGAGAAGAGAGGAAATTGGCAATTGGGTCGGCTGCCCTCGCATCCTATTTATAGGAGGTTGGAGCCTCGGAGTACGCGGGGCGTACGCCTGTACGCGGGGTGTACAGGTCTCCGAAGTCGTCACTGTATGCGTCATCCGAAGTGTCGACACTCTTCGGAGTACGCGGGGCGTACCTCGGATCGGACTGCTGACTCCGCTTCGGATAATGCCGGAATTAAAGATTAAAAATAAATACAAAATAATTAATAAACTTCGGAAATTCATATCTTCTCCATACGAACTCCGTTTTCGACGTTCTTTATATCCACGCGAAGGTGAGACTACACTCTACAACTTTCGTTTAGACTTCGTCGGCTAATTTTGACTTTATTTTTATTATTTATTTTTAATAGGCCGCGACAGAAAAACTTTGTTATAAATTCATAACTTCTTCGTTTGACATCCGTTCTCGCCTAACTTTTCATCGTTTCGATACCAACAATGAGATCTTCGATTCTCATTTAGATTGCTTTGGCTAAAAACCCCTCGATCTCAAATCGAGTAAAACAGGCTGCATACCGCTAAGCCGAAACTTCGATAAATCATAACTTCCTCATGCGAAATCAGATTTGGGCGTTCTATATATATTCGGAAACCTCGTTTCAACTACTACAACATTATTCAAAGATATTAAGTTTATTTTACACTTAAATTTTGACGCTTATTTTTATTCTTAATTAATCAAACCACATAATTAAGCAATTAAGCACCAAAACACATAATACTCAAATAATACAATCTTATTATTTCAAAACGGGTTACAAAGGTTAACCTAGACTATTACATTGCTAAAAGTGGCAAGCCCGGAAACACAGGCGTTACAATTCTTTCCACCTTAGAATGATTCCGTCCCCGGAATCACACATCAACAAACAAATGCGGATAGCGACTCAACATGTCACCCTCCGTCTCCCAGGTGAGATTCGGCCCATTCGTGTGTTTCCATCGGACAAGCACTAGCCCAACCATTTTGCGTCGCAACTTCTTAGTCTTTCGGTCAACAATTGCCTCTGGTTCTTCAATCAACCTTTTGTTTTCATCAATTCTCAATTCAGAAATTGGAATTATATCGGGAACTTCTCCCGTGAACTTCCTCAAATAACATACATGAAAAGTGTTGTGAATTCCATTCAGTTCTTCGGGTAATTCAAGCTTGTAAGCTTGGTTCCCAATCCTCTGAAGAACTTTAAACGGTCCAATAAACCTTGGACTCAACTTTCCCCTTTTACCAAATCTTATAAGTCCCTTCCACGGCGAGACTTTAAGCAAAACCGAATCTCCAACCTCAAAAGTCATCGGTCTTCGCTTCTTGTCAGCATAGCTCTTTTGACGATCCTGAGCCGCTAACATTCTTTCCCTAATTATTTTCAACTTTTCAGCAGTCTGATGAACCATCTCCGGTCCCATAAACTGCTTTTCCCCAGCCTCAAGCCAACAAGACGGCGTACGACACTTCTGTCCATACAAAGCTTGATAAGGTGCCATCTTAATGCTCGAGCGAAAAGTATTATTATAGGAAAATTCTACCAAAGGTAAATGTTCATCCCAATTACCTAGGAATTCCAAGGTACATGCTCTCAGCATATCTTCAAGTGTTTGTATTGTTCTTTCACTCTGACCATCAGTCTACGGATGGTAAGCTGTGCTTAAACATAACTTGGTACCCATTTCCTCTTGTAGACTTTTCCAAAACCTCGAGGTGAAACGGCTATCACGATCCGATACAATCGTTAACGGAACACCGTGAAGCCTCAAAATTTCCTTCACGTAAGAATTCGCAAGCTTTTCCATAGACCATTTCTCCTTGGCTACTATGAAATGCGCACTCTTAGTGAATCGATCAACGACCACCCAAATCATGTCGTGACCATTCTTTGTTCTGGGCAGTTTAGTGACAAAATTCATAGCAATGTCTTCCCACTTACCCATAGGCACAGGCAATGGTTCTAAACTCCCGTACGGTTTCTGATGTTGTGTCTTGACTCTCGCACAAGTCACACACTCGGCCACATATTTTGCAACATCAAGCTTCATCGTCGGCCACCTGTAGTAGGGTTTCAGGTCCCTATACATTTTAGTGCTACCCGGATGAACTGAGTACATGGTTTTGTGAGCTTCTTCCATCAGAAGATCCCTAATTCCTCCTGACTTAGGTACCCAAATACGATCTTGGAATACCTTCAGTCCATGACCATTAGTACCAAACACCAACGTTTTACCCAAACGTTCCTCCTTTCGGTCATTTTTCTCAGAAGCTTCCTCTTGAGCTTTCTTTATACTTTCCACAATGGTCAAGACAACTTCAATTCTCAACGCTCTTGGCCTTTTCCTTTCAAGATTGACTTTCCGACTGAGAGCATCAACAACAACATTAGCTTTACTGGGGTGGTAAAGTATCTCACAGTCGTAGTCTTTAAGTAATTCTAGCCAGCGTCGTTGCCTCATATTCAATTCTTTCTGATTAAAGAGATATTGGAGACTCTTATGATCAGTAAAAAGTTTGCACTTCGTGCAATAGAGGTAATGCCTCCATATTTTCAGAGCGAAAACTACCGCTGCCAACTCCAAATCATGAGTTGGGTAATTCTTTTCGTGCTCTTTCAGCTGTCGAGACGCATACAGCTTCTCCTTCTTCAGAACTTCCAACACTTCTCGCAAGTGTCTGCCATGCTCCTCCTGGCTTTTCGAGTAAATCAGAATGTCGTCTATGAACACTATCACGGATTTATCAAGGAAAGGATTACAAACCCTATTCATCAAATCCATGAACGCTGTTGGAGCATTGGTTAGTCTAAACGACATAACCAAGAACTCGTAGTGTCCATATCTAATTCTGAATGCAGTCTTCTCGATATCTTGCTCTCTTACTTTTAGCTGATGATATCCTGACCTAAGATTGATCTTCGAGAAATAGCTCGAACCTTGCAATTGATCAAACAGGTCATCAATCCTTGGCAACGGATATCTATTCTTTATTGTTGCCTTGTTCAGCTCTCTGTAATCGATGCACATTCTCATACTTCCATCTTTCTTCTTCACAAATAACACCGGAGGTCCCCAGGGCGATGAACTAGGTCTAATGAAACCTTTGTTCAATAACTCCTGAAGTTGCATCATTAGCTCCTTCATCTCCGTCGGTGCTAATCGATAAGGTGCTTTTGCTAATGGCGTGGTTCCTGGTAACAAGTCTATTCTGAACTCCACTTGTCTATCAGGTGGTAATCCAGGAAGATCTTCGGGAAATACTTCCGGATAATCACACACCACTAGAATGCTCTGCATCACCTTCTTTTCTTTCTTAGCATCAATCACAAATGCTAAATATGATGTACATCCCTTGGTCAAACATTTTCTGGCTTTCATTAGAGAAATGATTCCAGAATTCACTCTGCGTTTGTCCCCATACACCATAAACGAATCTTTCCCAGACGGGTTTACTTTAACTATCTTCTTCTTGCATAAAATTTCGGCATCATTGGCGCTAAGCCAATCCATTCCCAACACGATGTCGAAACCATTTAGCTCGATAGGCAATAATTCCTCGTGGAACTTATTCCCATTAAGATCAATTAAGATGTTTTTCATACGATGGCTAACAGGTACAAACTTGCCACTAGCAACTTCGACTAATAAAGCATTATCTAGTCTATCAACAGGCAAAGCTAGCTTTCTACCAAACTCATGCGAAATAAAGGACTAGTTGGCTCCAGAATCAAACAATATTTGAGCAGGTAATTCGTTTACGAGAAAGGTACCTGAAGCGACATCAGCTTCATCTTTAGCAGCCTCAAGTGTCATCTAGAAGGCTCTCGCCTTCGGCTTTGGTGGAATGTTGGGCCTAGCTGCCTCCTTCTTCTTCGGACAGTCTTTCAAAATATGCCCCTCTTCATTGCACCCAAAACACATCCTTTTGTTGTTCGAACATTCATTGGCATAATGTCCAACCTTTCCACACTTGTAGCAGGTCACATCCTCGCTACATTTCCCAAAGTGCTTTTTCTTACACTTATCACACCACTTTGCTTCGCCTCCTTTTCCTCCAAACTTTTTCGAATCAGATTTCGAAAATTTGCTTTTCTTACCGGAACCAGATGTTCCCTCAAACTTCCTTTTCTCACCAACCTCAACCTTGTCGGTGGTTCTCCCCTTAATCATGTTCTCAACAGACTTGGCAGCCCAGATAGCAGCCTCTAGAGTAAGTGTCTGACGTACTGGCACCTCGTACTCCCATGGGAGTCCCTTCGCATACCGATCCACCTTTGTCAGCTCATCTGGAACGATGCGCAAAGCAAACTCCATCTTATCTGTGAAGTTATTGGTGTATTCATCAACTGACATGCTGCCTTTCGTCAATGTCAGAAACTTGTTCTCCAACTCCAACAGATTTTGAGCCGAGCAGAACTTGCGCTTGAACTGCACCAAGAACTCTGCCCATGACAATTGCAGTGGCTCATTAGGGCTCAAAGTCTTCCCTAGAGTGTTCCACCAACGAACGGCTCCACCTCGGAATTGTCGCACTGCATAGATAGTCTGCAACTTGCCTCTACAGCC
Source organism: Lactuca sativa (assembly GCF_002870075.4). Lineage (NCBI taxonomy): Eukaryota > Viridiplantae > Streptophyta > Magnoliopsida > Asterales > Asteraceae > Lactuca > Lactuca sativa. The sequence goes on from NC_056631.2 coordinate 52,218,940, forward strand.
ACAAGTCATAAAGGCTAGCTCCATTTCGGAGATCCAATCCATAACTCCAATCGGATCCTCTTTTCCATTAAAGGTCGATGGTTTGCAAGTCAAAAAGTCCTTGTACTTGCATCCCATTCCATCATTCCTCCCATCACGGTTATCTTGCCTAACTATCGGTGGGTTGGCTGGACCAACAGACCCACTGAAGTTTCCACCTTCCGAGTGCCCTTCATTTAATTCGGGCTCTTCCACAGGAATTGACAGTTCTTCACGATTCTGCTGAAGCAACCGTCTAGTTTCATCCATCTGACGATCCAACATCGCCTGAATCATCAATTGCACACCAGCCATGGTTATTGGCTCAGGTGCTGCTGCTACGACAGGTATTTGTTCAATCAATGGTGGTTGATTCCTGTTTTCATCAGCATTTCCAAATCCACTTCTTGTTCTCACCATTTTGATCTACAAACCGAATAAGGTGAAATTAGATCCTTAATCACGATAGATATTCAAATCATCCTTATCACTCCGAAACGTTTACATGCTAGTTCTAATATCGTAGACGTACGCTTAGAATCCTACACACATAAGGTTTCTAGATCCGGTCGGCAACAGACCATAGATCCGAACAAATAATATCATATATGGCAACATATAACATTTAGCACATAAAGCATTTTAGGCAACTTTCCGAAAATAAACTAGTGCACGTGTCTAAAACATAACAGACACACATCTCAAAACTTCACTTAGCATTCTAAGTTTAAGTCTAGAAATTCTACGAATTCCTAGTTCGCTTAAACTAATGCTCTGATACCAAACTGTGACATCCCCAAAGTCTCGGCCAGAAAAGACCGATTTTCATTTATGCTTTTAAAATATTTTCAGAGTAAATCCTTTTGAATTGAGAGAGTTGTGGAATTTGTTCCCAAAAAAAAACATGATAAAACAATGTTTACCAAAGCATTTCATAAAAGAAATGTATTTTCATTATAATCAAAACTCGGGGTGTCATGTTCTGATACACACCAATAAGCATAAATGATAACATTACAAGTCATTCAACAAATATATACATATACAGACTTGTAAACAAAACAACTGATGGTTCATCCATCTCATGCCCTTGCGCCACTTCCTGTAATACAAATAAAACTGAGTGGGTCAGGCTTGGGAACCTGGTGAGCATATAGGGTTTCAACCCACAATAAATAATCATATTTAATTTTCAGCAACCAACAATAACCCAATTACTCATTCCCGTTATTCTCACTTTATGTCCCTAAGACAACTAACATAAGGGACCTAGTCTAAGAATATTTCATCGGAGCGACAACACATGCTTCGGGGGTACCTCAGCAATATAAGTCAAATAAGGCAACCATGAGGGGGATGGAGTACAGCGAATGAACACCCAAGTTCATTAACACCTACAGGTGGCGAACCTGCTAATGTTTCCACAAGACTATCTAGAAAAGTATGTGGTCGTCATCTAAACTCCGCTAGATGACTAAATCAAACAACAACGAGGCCTCTCATCTGTTTATTACACACCAACTATCTACCCATGCTCTACCCAACATATTAGTAGATAAAAATATACATTTGTATACATAGTTTAAAAACCTGTATAGCATGCTTTATTCAACACATATTTCACATAACAGATGAGGCACACACACATAACACGTATCTCATAGAGAATAAATCATATCTATGAGTTTGAAGAAAGTGAATACACATTCACACATATAAACAACAATATACTTAATACACTCAAACCATACTTGTATTATTATCGTGTTTATGAAACTTAGCATACACTCACACATATAAACAACTTTATATTATACACATAGCACGTATTTTATAGAAAATACTTAATATTTATGTGTTAGAAGGAAGTAACTACACACTCACTTGATCAGAAGATGATCGGACAGCACTATGACTTGCAGAAGTAGTAATCCTCAGCAGATCTGGAAGATCTCTTCAAAAATCGAACTTCTCGCGGGCAGAGCTTCGGCTCGGGGACCGCACTTCTGTCACACCCCCGAACCAGACGGCGGAAACGTCCGAGGGCTGTCGTGACTTAATTGAATACCATAACATTGAATATATATGAAACATAACATCATTCGTCACCATGCATTAATATAGTACAACTGATAAGGTTTACACTGAGTACATTGTTAAGCATTACATTCCCAAAATAAATTGTTCGGTTCATAGATAAACAAACGGCAAGCCATCACTGAGTACGTTTTTCCTTTGGTTCACTTGTTACCCGAGAATACAAGTATTTTGAAAAACGTCAACATATGAAATGTTGGTGAGTTCATAAGCGGTATTTGAAAAGCAATGTTTTGTATTGTTTTGAAAAAAAAACTACCAGAAAATCCGATATTTTCTTAAAAGAGTTTATGAAAAAGTTTGTGAAGATCCATAAGTATGCTTGTTTGTTTCTATAGTTGTAAAAATTGTTCATAGAACTTGTGTACATTTCGAAACCGTATGTATTGAAAAACCCTAGGAAACCCCGATGTTTTCCTAACACTTTGAATTCCATGTAGTTGTTGTATCATCGCGGCGTGTGAAGTCATTGATTCCAGGCGACGTCAGATTATTGCGCATGGTGAATTGCTATAAACACGCGTTACACAAACGACCAGTTTACAACTATACTAACGATCCCGTAGGCGTCGTCCGTACTATTCACGTAATCCAACCGCCCTGACTTCTAGTAGTCCCACATCCGAAGAGACGAGGGCACGAAGACCTCGATAACTCCGTTAGTCGGTTGGGGATAAAAAAAAGAGTACGAAGGGCCCTTGACCCGATTCGCATTAGCATAACTGACTTTACTAGCAGTACCAAAGGACCCTTGGGGACCAATAGTATAATAGCCATTGAAAGTCCTTTTACGTTGTGTTGGATCATGTAAGACTCAACAACTCGTAAGGTTGAAGTCTTCGGGCCTAAAGATCAGGTCATCGGGCTAGCTAGGCCCAACAAACAAGATTTTACACTTTTGGGCCCAAAGGTGGTGCGTAGACGTCTATGCACTCTCATGTGTGTATTAAATTCCCAAATGTTACTTGTATGAATCGAGTTATCGTCGCGTTAGTAGTTTCGGGTTGTTATTGATTCGAGACCGAATCAATTCGTTTAACAACGATTTTTGGTATTGTTGTGTATTGAAATTCGTCGGTAGTCGCAGTGCCAATATTTGATCACAATGGATGTATCGAATTAGCATTGAAATTTTTTTCTGTTACAGCCCCTCTTTTTGTTGTAAATTTACTTTTTCAACCCTTTAAATAAATAAATTTCCGGTTTGGTCCTTAAACCATTTTTCTTGACATTTTAAACACCAAAACTTATTGAAATTGATATTTTTCAGCATATTTTTAGTTGAAAACAGTTTTAGTCCCTGAAAATACAGTTTTCTCGGTTGTAACCCCTCTTTTTCGCAGTTTTTACAATTTTGGCCCAAATTGGAAAATTTTTGCAACTTTGGTCCTTTTAAATTTTGAAAAGCATTTTAAACCTTAGAAAAGGACTTGGAACACTAGTAGTCCACTGTTTTGCAGAAAAATACAGTTTTGGCCCTTCAAAACAGAAAATTTCGCATATTGGGCCCTATTGGGCCAAAAATGCCATTTTTAGCCCATTAAGCTTGAAATTTATATTTTTAATCCTCCAAAAGAATGTATTTCCAGAAAATACTTTATTGAAACTGTTTTGACTCATCTCACCCATCAAAATTCGTGATATGTCAGTTTGGGCCCTTTAACTTTATATTTTTAACATTTTATGTCCAAAAATTGAGTTTTTAGCCCAAAGAAGATGTTATTAAGCCACTTAGCTATTTTTCTTGGAATAATTTGTATGTAAAAATATATTTGATGCTAATATCATTTAACATAAAGTATATCTCGATTTTTAGGGGCTTATGACTAGATCTAACGTCATAATCACACAAAAACACACATATAAGCATAGAAATCATACAAGACATACAAAATACATATAGATCTACACGTTCACTTGTATCCCCCCCACCCCACAAAACTTATAAAACAGAAAAATAGGGAGTATGAAGCTCACCTTTGGATGTGGTTTCGGTTTTGGAGGAGAAATGGAAAGGAAATGGGATGATTCTCGGCCTAAGCAACCTTTTCTTGATGATCTCGAGTTTGAGAGGTTCTAAGACACAAGATTATGATTTCATATGAGTTAAGAAGAGATTTTTGGATATAAAAAGAAGTTTAAAGTGTGGATCCAAGTTTCAACTTACCTAGATGATGATTTTTGTGGAAGAAATCCCTTGAACACCTCTTAGATCTCGAAAATTTGGAGAGGAATGGAGAGAGTTCCTTGAGAGAAAAGATGAGTGAAATGTTTGTGTGTGTGTTTGGGATTCGGCCGAGAGGGAGAGAAGGGAAAGAAGAGAGTGACTTTGACAAGATAGATGCTTGGAAGTATGAGTTGCATGCATGGAGACCCAACAAATAAAGGTGAGGTGGCAATCCAAGGTCAACTCTTCCTTTTCCTTGGGCTTGGGCCGAGAATGGAGAGGGAAGAAAGGATTTTTGGGCTTTTTGCCCCTAAGCCCAATATTAGAGTTAGTTTGGATGAGTTTTAATCTAAAAGAAATATAATATGAATTTTACACTTTGTTGGGCTATTTTAGGTTAATCATGGTTCAAAACTTTTAATTTATTTCATTTTAGGCCCAAAATGGCCCAAAATGTTGAATTAAATTAATGTGGGTCCAATTAGAGCCCAATTAAGGGTTCTAAGCCCATGATAGTCAAATTGGAAGCTTATTGGTCCATTGAGTCCAATAAGGAAGTCCTAGTCCAACATGGACCTAAACAAGAACTTCTAGGGTTTCCAATTGTTTGTTGACTATTTGTAGTATTTGTATGATGTATTTGGTTGAAGTTTTTGATGTCATAATAATAGGTATCACACATGCTCTTAAGTTTTTGATTCAACATTTTACTTAAGCATAGTGATTACAAGACACAAAATTTCTAGTTGTGACAACTTCTCGGGATCTTCGGGATCTCGGGACTTGCCTCGGGGCTCGAGAGTAATACCGGGGCTTCGGGATATTTCTGGCACGCAAAACGATGCAAAACGGGAGAGAGAAGAGAGGAAATTGGCAATTGGTTCGGCTGCCCTCGCATCCTATTTATAGGAGGCTGGAGCCTCGGAGTACGCGGGGCGTACGCCTGTACGCGGGGCGTACAGGTCTTCGAAGTCGTCACTGCATGCGTCATCCGAAGTGTCGACACTCTTCGGAGTACGTGGGACGTACTCGTGTACGCGAGGCGTACCTCGGATCGGACTGCTAACTCCGCTTCGGATAATGCCGGAATTAAAGATTAAAAATAAATACAAAATAATTAATAAACTTCGGAAAGTCATATCTTCTCCATACGAACTCCGTTTTCGACGTTCTTTATATCCACGCGAAGGTGAGACTACGCTCTACAACTTTCGTTTAGACTTCGTCGGCTAATTTTGACTTTATTTTTATTATTTATTTTTAATAGGCCGCGACAGAAAAACTTTGTTATAAATTCATAACTTCTTTGTTTGACGTCCGTTATCGCCTAACTTTTCATCGCTTCGATACCAACAATGAGATCTTCGATTCTCATTTAGATTGCTTCGGCTAAAAACCCCTCGATCTCAAATCGAGTAAAACAGGCTGCATACCGCTAAGTCGAAACTTCGATAAATCATAACTTCCTCATGCGAAGTCAGATTTGGGCGTTCTATATATATTCGGAAACCTCGTTTCAACTACTACAACATTATTCAAAGATATTAAGTTTATTTTACACTTAAATTTTGACGCTTATTTTTATTCTTAATTAATCAAAGCACATAATTAAGCAATTAAACACCAAAACACATAATACTCAAATAATACAATCTTATTATTTCAAAACGGGTTACAAAGGTTAACCTAGACTATTACATTGCTAAAAGTGGCAAGCCCGGAAACACAGACGTTACAAGTAATGAAATCCCGATTTTTGCTATGATTAGCTGAAATAACAATTCCACAGAGGTGTGCCGATGAACAACAGATACACAGAGCCTCAACAAACTTTCTGCAAAGCCTCCTTTAAGGAAGTATGCAACAGACTTTTTTTTTTGTCTATTTCCCCTGCCACCTCAATTTGTCGTTAATATTCATATTCCTCGGAAGGTAAAATACTTTCGTAGAACCCCTCTGCGAATCCCTTGATCATTCTACAAAATTCAAATTTTCATGACCAAAATGTTCAAATACCTATTCTATTTGGTCTTTGGATGAAATTTGTCTTAATTTATTTATATATTAATTCGATAATAAGTCGTGTGTGTACGAGTCAAAAGACCTCGCCACGTGTCAAAAAATCAATGGAATAATGGGATATACTATTACCATCAACGGCGGAGCCCACCTTCAACTCCGGGATTCTCAAAACATCTTAAAAACACGCCCATTCCGATCATCTCCATTCTCATACAAACGCAAAACCTCGAAATCCAGCTTTCAACTTCGACCAACAACTACTACTCTAGTCTCTAGAGAACACTCCCAAAGATTTGCTGCTCGTTTTTTCTCTTCATAAACTCCGAATTTCACCCTTGCAGCTTCGATAGCATTTTCTAGCCTAGAAATTCCCGTTTAAAATCAGACGAGCGACGCAATTTTTTGGAAAATTTAGGAGGTTATGGTTATAAGGTTTTTAAATAGAATAACTGCAAACTAGGGTTTTAATTTTATGTCTTTCTGGGCAAAATCTATTAGGTTCTTAATGACATTCTCGTGATTGCGAACAAATTCATTTCAAATTTCGATAATGGCATCGACCCCTGCTGTGCCCCCGGCATTTGGGTTGCGGCTGCGGAAGTCGGATGTGGATTTCCGCCCAACGGCGCTTCTCCGTCGGAGGGTTTTGATTCGCGGCAGCGATTGTAGAATTTTATACTGCTGTTCCGGCAAGGTAGTGCCGATCCGGAGAATTGCTAATGGGTCGGGTCGTAAAGGTGGGAGTAATACTGAGGAATGGCCAATTGAGTTGAAGAAGAAGAGTCACAAAGTCCGAGTACAAGCTGCTCCTGCATTGCCCTTTGCATCATCACAGTACGTTTTTCCGATACTTTGTATTTTCAGGAGCACACTCCCTTCATTTTCTTAATATTCAATTGAGGGACATACATAGATTTATCCTGAAGCTTGAAATTTAACTTGCGTTCGAATTGCTGTAGATCTCTGAATCCTTCAAGACAAGAGAAGTTCTTCCCACGCTGCACCACAAGAAATTCCGGGCCTCAATCACGTGACACTCCACCAAAAAGAGGTAACTTCTGAAATCTGAATCCTTCAACACACGGCAATTTCTTTCCATTTACTTGTGGGCTATTTGTGGTTTTTGTAATTGTAGACACTGGTATTGCAAACGAGAAGGATTGGGGCATCAGTTTGAGTGAACATGTGAATGAATCTGGAGTCAATGTTGATGGTAGTTCATGGTACAGAGAAAGTGGAGAAGACTTGGGTGAAAATGGATTCAGATGTAGATGGACAAAGATGGGTGGTAAAAGTGATGATGGCTCTTCAGAATGGAAAGAAACGGTATTTATTTACTTATTATATGTCTGAAGTATGAACTCCATTGTTTATATAACCTTGCTTATAAAGTATCACCCCAGGTGGATGCATTAATTGGATTTGTAATTTGTTGATGTCATTGACAGTGGTGGGAGAAAAGTGATTGGAGCGGATACAAAGAACTAGGTATAAATATAAATATAAATAAGAGTTAAATAATAAAAAAATATGGATATAAATATATGGCGATGTACTATCATGTATATGCAGGCGTTGAGAAATCCGGAAGAAATTCTCAAGGGGATTCATGGTGGGAAACATGGCGAGAAGTTCTTCACCAAGACGAATGGAGGTTAATATTGTAATTTTAAGAAATTATACATCTTGATCTTAGTGACACGAAATTGGTTCTGTAAATTGCAGTAATTTAGCAAGGATTGAAAGAAGTGCACAAAAGCAAGCAAAATCAGGCATAGAAAATGCCGGTTGGTATGAGAATTGGTATGTATGTAGTTTTTTAGGGCTATCTTGAAGGGCATTTACTTCTTTTACACACATAAATGTTTTGTTACATTAGGTGGGAGAAATATGATGCGAAGGGTTGGACTGAAAAAGGAGCACATAAATATGGTAGACTAAATGAACAATCATGGTGGGAGAAATGGGGAGAACATTATGATGGAAGAGGATCTGTTCTAAAATGGTATTCTTTTTGGCCAATAATGAAAGTAAATAGTTCAATCTTTTCTTTATATTTATATTTATTTTTGTTTTTAGGACTGATAAATGGGCTGAAACTGAACTTGGAACGAAATGGGGAGACAAATGGGAGGAGAAATTTTTTGCGGGTATCGGCTCTCGTCAAGGAGAAACATGGCATGTATCACCTGTTGGTGAACGTACGTCTTATTCTTATTTATTTATTTTTTTTTAATTTAAAAAAAAAAAGAACTTATAAAAATTGCTTAAAATATAATTTATTGACACTTTTTTAATCATATGTGTATCAGGTTGGTCAAGGACATGGGGGGAAGAACACTTGGGAAACGGGTATGTTTGTCAAATAAATAAACGACTTAACAAAGTTTTTACAAATTTGTCATTGTTTATTTATTTATTTATTTATTTTTTGGTAGCAGAAAGGTGCACAAGTATGGGAAAAGCACAACGGGTGAAAGTTGGGATATTGTTGTAGATGAGGAAACTTATTACGAGTAAGTTTAAGTTGGATTATTTGTTTTATTAAAAAGTTAAAACACAATTAGTTTTTTGACTTTTATGTTTGATTAAAATATTTAAAAGGGGGGAACCACATTATGGATGGGCTGATGTTGTTGGTGATTCAAGTCAACTGCTATCGATCCAACCACAGGAGAAACCACCGGGTCAGGGTGTGTACCCGTATCTTGATTTTGGTTCTTCATCATCACCTCCTAAAGACGGCCCTTCGTCGCCACCTTCACAGTGATTCAAACCTCATGTTGCCTTTTTTTTTTTTTGTTTCATTATTTTCATTTTTGGCCGATTGTATTTCTTCTTTGATAGACATATTGTTCATTCATTTGATATTGGTTGGGTAGTTTAGGTATTTTATGTTTAAGCCTCTTTGCAACATTCATGGTTTGTTAAAACTAAGAGTAAAGCATGGAATATGGATCATTCCCACAAAGATTGGTCCGGGGAAAGTCTGATGACCTTACAATAACCGGGCCCTTAATGGGCCTTATCTGGTTTATAATCGTGTTTTGGGCCAATAAATGTACCTTGAGTTCATGGGCCTGTGCCTTGACCGCTCCTTAAGCCGGCTTTATTTAACCGGTTCTACACAATGCCTATTTTAACCGAATTTAACTTTTTTTTTTTTAATCTTTTATAAAATATAAAAATTTTAAAAATAGATATTTAACCAAACCCGTGATGGGGACTTCGTAGCCAATCCATTGAAAGTGGAACTTTAACCGAAATCCATTTTGAAAAATGTAACATATATAATTGGGAATTGAATAAGATTTCAATAAAATAAAATTAAAGAGACGGTTGACTTTAATATTTATTGAAAGAATCATGGAAATATTTTGGTGTAAAATTTTCGTTTTTAAAAGATGAAAGATGGTTTAGGCTAATTGGTGTTGTTGCCTGTTAAACATTTTGTAACTGTGGTTCTCCTTTTGTCCTGCCTTTGCTTTTTGGCAGTGGCCTTAATTCAACTGCCGGTTCAAAAAAAAAAAGATGAAAGATGGTTGAGTTCTCTTGCCAACTCCACATTCTATTTAACTCTCCTTAAGTTGAATGAATTGTGGATTGTTTTATGTTATGCTCCAAACTACCATGAATTTCAATAAAAGAAATATGAAAATGTGTCATCACTAATCTTTATTTATATAAAGAAAAAAATATGAATTCTATTGTATATAATATATTTTTTAACAAAAATAAAGTATAGTTTTCAATAAAATAATCTTTGTGCGGTTTTATAGAAAGAAAACATTTTTATTAATATTAAGCGTATAAATAACGGTTTTATACATATTCAAACGTGTAAAGAATTTTTATTTATAAAAATAAATATTCAAATGATAAAATGCATATATAATATATATTTAAATACATAAATCTGTTTATATATTTAAAAAGTATTTATTAATAACTAAATTTTATATATTTAAAACGTATTTATTAATATCTAAATATATAAAAAAACATGTTTATTAAAACATATTGAAGGGTTGCAACAAAGTTTTCGTTATTTGAGTTTCTCTGTTTTTTGTCTATATTTGACTATTTAACTTGTTTTTCTGTCCACATTCAGTCCTTACAACCGGCTACTCCAGGTTAAGCAAAAAAAAATGACTTAATATGGTAATATATTTGTCAGTTTGTACACATTTAGTTCTAATGTTTTTGTACATATTTAGTTCTTATTACTAGTTTTTCATATTTTGCTCACAACATACTATGCGAGACAATCATTAATGAAATGTTCTCATACGTGACTCATCCTTCACTTATATCGGTAACCTAATTCATGAATCGGTCAAATAATGTTGGTGTCCTGTTTTCTTCAAGCATAAGATGTTTTCGACTTTAGTTTCATATATCTCCATAGCAGACAACAAGATTCTTTGTCTTAGAAGTGTGAATTCGAGTTGGGAGGAAGTAATCACAAAGAATCCCGCTGTGTGCTATGGAAATAGATGAAACTGAACCCGATGACATCTTCTGCTTAGAGAAAACTACGAAATCAACATTATTTGACTGATTCATGAATTATGTTACTTATATAAGTGAAGGACGAGCGACATATGAGAACATTTCAATAATGATTGTCCCACATAGAATGTCGTGAGCAAAATATGAATAAACCGATCATAAAGACTAAATATGTACAAAAAACATTAAGGACTAAATGTGTACAACCCGAAAAATATATTACCCTATTAAGTCATTTTTCCGGCTTAATCTAGAGTAGCCGGTCGTAAGGACTAAATGTCGACAATTAACAAACTGAGTAACAAAATGTATACAAATTAAAAAGTATATTACATTTTTAAGTCATTATCCGAAAGAAAAATATAGCTCTGAAATATGATTTGGGAGTTGAGAACCCAAAATAGTATGTTTGTATCATATCAACATGTATAATTACAACTTTCTTCAATCATATTATCCATATTGCGGTCAGAAGATAAAGCATCAAAACATATCAAAAAATTCATAGCTCGGTGGTTCAGACGCAACACTTTCCTTGGAGGTCTTGAGTTCGATTTCCTTCGGGAGCATTTTCTTTCCTACGGGGTTTCAATTTTCTGATGAATATAACAAATTGTCGTGGCAGCCACCCAATTAAGAAGGGGTGTTTATGATTGCTTCTTAAAACATCTTATTAACTTATTGAAAAGTTAATAAGTCAAAAAATTGTTTGACAAACTCAAAAGCACTTTTCAAAATAGTTTTTCCATAAGCTTCAAAAAAAAACATTTTTTAATAAGCATGTAAAATTTAGCTTTTTGAAAATTGTTTATGACTTTTTAACCAAAATAACTTCAAAAAAACAATTTTTAAGTCAAAAACTTTTTAACTTATTGGCCTATTGAGTTTTTCACCATATAAACTAATCCAAACACTTTTTAAAAAACTCAGCCCATAAGTATTTATATCTAAAAACATTTTTAGAGTCCAAAAAACACATCCAAACACCCATAAAATGAAAAAGAATCACTAGATGATTTAGACTTGGGGGAGTGGCTACGGTAGAGACCGTAGTCTCCATCCACCTCAACATGAACACCGCGCCCTCCACCGCGGTTTGGGTGCAGTGGAGGCCGCACTGCAGTAGTCCCCAGCCACACTTGGTCATGATTTGTGATTGGCTGCCTTCCAAAGGCTTTTAAGATTCGAAAGGGAAGCTATTTGAGGCTAAGAATTGAATTACTTTCAAAAATTCGAGTTTGGCAGGTTAACAATGAAGGAAATCAGGCAACGAGAGCTACAAGAAAGAAGAAATCCTATTTTCTGAATTTGGCATAATAGATCCCTGGAGTTTGGTCTACAAACAGAAAAAACCATGCTTAACTTCTCTCTACATAATTAGTTTTAGAAATGACACAATCCACTATTGACTTATAAATCCCAATTATTTATTAAACAAACAAAAAAAAAGCCAAAGTATGGCACCACTCTTTATGTTTAGTATGAAACCATATTCTGTTGTAAATGATGACGTGGTGCCTACGTGGCACTACGGTTTCATGAGGAAGTGTGGCACCACTCCCTCCAATCTTATTTGTTTTTAATAAAATTTATGTAAAAAATAGGGAAAAAGACATATATGCCCTATTATGTTTCTAGAATTTATTCATTTAGTCACTTAACTTATTTTGTGGCTTTATACGGGAACCAATCATATTTTTCGGATCTATTAAGTCCTTTTGGATATTATGAAGGGATAACCCGGTTAGCCCTTGCCATGTCACTAAATTAATATGCCACATACACTACAATTCCTTTGACCCTATTCTCATCCCATCGACTGATGTCTATCTTCCTCTTCCCCCATTTCTCATCTTCATTAACTACTGAATACATCAGATGGGTAGAATCATGTAACACACAATGTGTTTATTCAGATGCGTGTTGATGATTGTTCTAACAAAGATCAGAGTGTAGATCTCGTGAAAGTTCTAGATGATTCAGGTTCCGTTCTCATTTTGGGAACCATCGTTTTTTCTTAATCCTGAAAAGGTTTGTTAATCGGTCTAGATTAACTTTGAATTGGTGTTCAATTCGTATAATTTTGTTCAAATTTTCATCAAATTCATCTTTGTTTCAGGTAGTGAACGCAATCAATGGTTTAATGGCCGGGGAGGATATTCCGGTGAACGAGATGGAAGAGTTGGAGTGATGGGAGTAAGAAATCAACAAGAAAGTAGAAAAAAATGGTTTGGAGAGAACTTTGGGGTGGATTAGGTTACCTAATGGTGTTGGTGCAGAGAAAAATGGTCATCTGCAATCAACTTCAAAATGGGTTTCCCCAGTGATCTTCTACACTGCCCTGTCTGCAAACATCATCGAATTGAATCCACAACAAATACCGATTGTGAAGATAGAAATTTCAATTTTAAGGATCAAGAGATTGCTTATTATAACTTGATGATTGCGTTTGTTCCTTCGGCTATCCTTTTTTCGTCGTATGCTGTTTACCTTGGTGCTGGTGAGTAACTAAACAATTTAGCTGATTTTTTTTAGATTTAAACGACTAATATTGGATAGGAGAATGATTGTATTGAGTTTTAGATGATGTTATATATTTCTTGATCTTTTCATTACTTGGAACGTCAATTTTGACTTTTATATTTGACCACTGGATCATTTAATCTTCCTGGACATCATTTACTAAGCATCAGGTGGTATTGGGTATCAGTTGGAGCATACAGACATTACAATTACTTCACATCATTGAGATTGAATCTAATTTCACGGTTCCGGTTTATTTTGAAACCCACCAACTTCAATTCTAACAATTCCGATAAAGAGTCGTTTAAATCAAAAGTATTGATAACAAACAAACTTGGTGGTGCTTTGATTTAATTAATTGTTATTTATAATTTGTATTTGGTTAATTATTCAAACATTTTGGTCAAAATTACTTCTTTGACTTTCAATTTCAATTGGATATGAAGGAAGCCACAATGCCACATCAGCTGAAAATGATTATGTGGCTTAGGATACCTGTTACATTAGGTAGTAAGATTATGTGGCTTAGGATACTGTTACATTAGGTAGTAAGGAAAAAAAAAACAGGCAGACATCATAAAGCCATAAAAATAGTTTTATTTTATTCCTTCATAAATGAAGCCACAAAAATAGTGGCACAAAAATAGTTTTATTTTATTCCGCCACAAAAATAGTTTAGGAACTAAATGAATCAACCCTAAAAAGTTTGTAAACCCTAAAAAGTTTGTAGGACATTTATGTTATTTTTCCTAAAAAAAATAACATGAAATCAATGAGAATTATAGATTGAATTTATTGGAGATTTAACTTTGTTGAGCTAATCCCAAATCTTTTCTCGACTCAAATCACTCGCACTCAATTTTACATGAGAATTTAGCCCAAAATTAGTTAAAACTTTATTACTTTACTCATCCATGACCCATAGCATGACAGAAGACAAATCTATGCCAATAATTAAAATATCATACCTATTAAATATCGCAGAACCAAATATACATCAATTACAAATCGACTGGATCTGGACTCAAAACTCGCGATCTATGCAATCCGAAAATCTATATGATGGATCCTAAACACGAAAAAAAAATGAATAACATCAGTTCCTTTCTCCGTTCAAAAAAAAAAAAAAAAAAAAATCAAAAGCCAAAGCTCGTGCATATTATTATTTATAGTAATACATAAGATTTCTATGTTTACAGGACAATATACATCTACAAGATAAAATAATACCGGAGATAATGTCTATATATAGATTGCATAAAACAGTAACTAATTTAAAATATTTCTTGATAGATTACTGGATGTAAGATTGGCCGGTGATGTCAATATCCCTATCGCCGGAAGACGGAGGTGGTTTATGTTTAAGTACCACCGGAGTTGTATCTGAAGGTCCATCGGCGCTTTGGGTTTCACTTGCCGGTGGTTGCCTTGGATTTTTGGGTGGTGGCTTATCGTCATCTTTGCCGTACATTCCACCGCCGTAAGCTTCGTGGGTGAGAGGCTCCATAGTTGAAATTATGGGGTGGCTCAGTCTATCTTCGTTGGCTTTGCGGCTGCCGGCTGCCTCATCAGCCACCACTTTTATCTGCTCCTTGTCTCGTTCGACTTTTTCCATTTTCGTGAAAATTGCGTATTCTTTGAATGGTAATCATCATCAATTCATCATGGTATATATGAAAACAATGCGTCTTTGCGTGGCATGAAAATTTGAGTGGCACATGTTCTTGTTGACATGTGTATCAACGTAACAGGAGGCAAGTATATGACTAACCACTTTAATAAGGTAAAATTACATAAATAGTCCATGTATTTTATAAAGAGTAATATCAAATATGATATCTGGTTTATTATTGATTATGGAGATTATTTGTAAATCTTGAACGTTATTCGCATGATAAAAGATGATCTAAATCGCAAGTTACGAATTACAATTCCATTTTTTATTATTATATTTGGTTTATTGGGATAAATTTTGTTGGGCTAAGCCTAAATCTTTTTCTCGACTTAAATCACTCGATTACATAAGAGTTTAGCCCAAAAGGAATTAAAACTTTACTTAGCCCATAGCATGTCAAAAGATAAATCTATGCCTATAACTATATCGAAACAAAAACATCATAAGTATTAAATGTGGCTGAAACAAAAACATCATACGTATTTAAACTATGAAACCCGAAAAAAAACATCCAAAACATCCGTTTGAATACTTAAAAACCGAATTTTTGGATTTGTTTTTATTTTAATAAAAAAAACAAAATCAACTCAACATTCTAGTAATACATAAGAGTTCTACGTTTACAGGAATCTATATACATCTACAAAATAAATTAATACCGGAAATAATGTCAATAGATTCCATAAAGAAAGTAATTAATTTAAAATATTTTGACTTTTTAAGAGCTCGTCTAAAAACCATATTACATATTCATAAACGTGCTTCTTGGTGTTCTGGAATAGAACAAGATAAAATCGATGAGCTAAAAGTGGTTGTCGTGTCAGCGGAATCCTACGCAATTCCATATGATTAAGTTGTTGATAAGCTTCACTCTTCAAATGATCAAAAGCCAAATCATTACGGGGATCCTATTCTTTTGGAAAAATTAAAACTGCATTATTAGTTTGGAAAAGCTTATAACAAGAGTTTTATTTTTGTAATAATTAATGAACTTAATTAATTGATTAACCACCAATAATCTTGAAAGTTAATGAATTAATTAAATGAAAACCATGTGCACTGTGTTCAGATTTCAAAAATCAGAATATGGGTTTCATCCAGCTATATATAACATGCAAGTGGTTCAGATATCTGAATTGCTTATACATTTTCCAGTTCAGAGGTCAGAATATGTCCCATAGTTGCCTCTGTATATTTCTCCAACTTCTTGTAATCTTTTGTGCATTATTTTATCACCTTTTTGTTGACCCGACAAAAAATAAACATAAAAATTAAATGCTAAATTTATATTTAATATAAAGCAGTTTGGTTTCGGTTTAGTTAGGAAGGTGTGTCCACGTCTTAATCTCAAAGCATACCATGAAATTATTACATATTTTATACTTAGTTATATTTTTTTTTCTCGTACAAAACAATTTGTATTTTAAAATGTTATACCGTATAATCATATAAAACCTAAATTGTTGTATAGTGAAAAAAATATTATGAAATACATATCTAAAATACTTCATATTGTATTTGAATACACAAAAATTGTGGAATTTAGGTATGCTACTTATAATATTTAGTTTTATAGAAAAAAACTTGAATTATATATAAAAAAGCTTCGTTTCGGGAGTACAAACCTAAATCTTTTTTTACAAAATACTTTTAGTCCAAAAGATACTTCAAGTAATTTTTAAGATTTTTTAGAAGCTTGAATCTTTTAGTTTTTATGTTGTCATTTTATACCTTTCAAAACCTTATAGTTACATTTGCCAATGATTCTTCACACAACAAAAATACAATTATCAGATACTGGTCACCAGCTACCGACTATGTTTGTTAAATATACCATGTAGATTTGATTTTACGAAGATTTGGTGTTTGTAACGTACATACATTCAATTGAAATTAGTTGTCAAATGTGTTTCTATCTATTCCTCCCTATCAATTGAGGAACCCCCAAGTTTTAGGGATTTTCTTCCATAATTTTCCTGTTTTGTTTGCTATTAAGCTGTGGCCGTTCCTTCTGTAATCAAGAAACACAACTTAGAATAAACGAAACTATTTTTCTTGAGTTTTATTTGGTATTATTGCCAAACCTAACAATTTGAACCCTAATCCTTGACCACCTCATCTCTCCATTTGCTTTATATAATGTCTCTTACTTTTGAAAACTACTACAAAACTTGATTCGACTCAGATTTTTAATTTAGTTCAAACTATATTAATCTATTAAAAATAATAATAATATTAATTTGGATTTATTCGATCGGATCAAATTAACTAAATCCATTCAACTAAACACCTCTAAAACTATGAACCAAACTAGTATGATAACAAACTCCAACCAAGGACCAAATCGAGCATGGACAATAAATTTTGGTTTTTGGATTTCGCTATCCTCATCAAGTTCTCTCCACATGACTATTTAATGTTTAGATAAGTTTGGTGCTTATATTGTTATCATAAAAAAACTAACTAAAGGTGTGTGCACATCAGTATAAATCGACAAAATCATGGTACTAAACCCGGACCATGTTGTACTAAAATAACACTCACAACATATGGTTTGGTTCCATGTTCGATAGATTTTACACCTCAAGTTTTCAGTTAAGGATATTTCAAAATTAGGTGTGTTTCAAAACCTCAACCAAATCAGATTTTTGTTTATTTCTAATTTTTCATTTTAAAAAATATAAAGGTGTGTGTGGTGTTCTTATATTGGCCGAAATTGGTACATGCTATTTTTTGAGAAATTAAATATTCTCTTACTTATTCTTCCTACCATCTTCCCACCACTATTGGATAATGATAAATATAATAAAAAATTAATTTTATTAAATATGAAAAATATTATAAGCTTAAATGTATAGATAGATAATAGGAGAAAAAAAGTAGACGGGTATTTGATTTCTTTTTTTTTTTTTTTTCATCCAACGATTATCTTTTTTTTTTAACCCAAATCCAAAACAATAATTAATCTATTTGCAATTCGACATACCCTTTGTAACTCATTTGAGTGTCTCTGTGTGTGTGGTAAGAAAATTTTACATCGAGGTGGAAGGAAAACTATCAACAAACTGCGTCGTTAACCATTAAGAAAGATTTTATTCAAGTACCCATAAATAAAAACAAATAAAAATCTGACCCACCCATGTCCAATTTAAAACTCACAATCACTTAATCTATATAATGGAATCTAGAAATACAATGTGTGTTTTTAGTGTGATGTGTGTGTGGGTTTGTGTTTTTAGATATAGGCAGAAACAAATACATGAGACGTGTTCTACAAAACTAATTGATAGCTGGTAACGTTTTATTAAACGCTACATGAGACAACTTTTAGATCTGAAACGTTTTGTTTAAACTAAACACTTATTGCTTGTAGTGTTAAACAAGAAAAATTGTTTAAAACAAATTATTTTGTCAAATGCTAGAAGCTAGAAGCTCCTAAACGCTTTGTGTCAAACACGCTCATGGCCTTTGAGTGGGTGCATGCAATCTTACCTAAATTTCGTATAAAAACTTGTAAGTATACTTGATCTTCAACTAATGATCTCAAGATATTAGTAGTTTTTGTAACACCCAAATTTTCAAATAATTTTTTACAATTTTAAAAACATAATGTCATTCATAAAATAATAATAAACATAGTGTATCCACTGTCATCATAGAAAAACATATCCCAGAATCATATAAAACAAAAGCTCCATGAGTGTGTACAGATCATGCCGACGTCTTTCCGCGATTATCACTAGTACCTGAAACACATACATAAAACTCTGTAAGCATAAATACTTAGTGAGTTCCCCAAAATACCACATAGACACAGATCAGCCACTCAAGGTTGTAACTCTGATGACCCTCTGGTCGAATATCTCTGTGGGACCCTCTTGGTCCCATAACTCTGTGGACCTACTGGTCCTAACTTTGTGAACTCTGAATCATGCATATCACATATTACATAGAATCACAACACATAAATAGCATACAAGATACACTATCACATAACTCTGATTACCACTCTAGGTAAAGTATAGTGAGAAGACTCACCTCGGGAATCTCGGTGAAATCTCGATATCAGAATACTGCCCTAGCCTCCGCCTAGTCACAATAATAAATTTCACTAAATAAATGTCTCTTCATATTTTAGATATTCTCTCATGCAAATCCCCAGAAGGGTAAAAGACCATTCTACCCATCTACAGGCCCGATGCCCATTTATTGAAAAACCCTAAAAGTCAACTGTCCATTTTGACCAGACTCGCCGAGTGCATACGACGACTCGGCGAGTACCATCGTCCACACAGACTCTTCCCTTTCTAAGCCTCAATCGACTCACTGAGTCACCCCTCAACTCACCGGGTCACCACTGGAGTCAGACCCCGGAGCAACCCGGTCCGACTTGTAGAGTCTACATATGGACTCAACAAGTTTCCTCCATGGACTTGCTCATACAACCTCCTGAGGTCAGATCTGCTTAGCCAAATCATAGATCTAAGCCTTAAACACTCAAAAGTCACGTAGAGGTGCAACCTTTACGTGCGTGCAACCTAAAACAAGCCTCAAATGGAGAAATAACACTAGAAATGGCAACCTAATCTCCAATTGCTTACTTGCTTGCAAAAAGATAGAAGGTAATGACTCTAGGGACCTCTCATGGTCCTGATCTGATGTCATAATCCCAAAGAGGACCTCATACTCACTAGACCTTTCATCAAATGAGGGTAAAAACCCTAAAATCAAGAAGTCGAACCAATATAACACAAAATGGAAAGGATTATACCTCCAAAGATGATATCACGAGATGATTAGCTCAGATCCAGCCCCCTTCACACTCTAGATTTGTGCTCATATCTTCCTTCAAGCAAAACCACACAAAAAGATGAAGAAATAGCCTCCTCTTGCCCTCAAACTCACTATCTCGGCTCTCTAGGGTTTCTCTAGAACAAGGTGGCCGCAAATGAAGGCCATAAAGATCTTTAAATAGGCTCCCAAACCCGGGGATTAGGGTTTTCCTAATCATCACCGAATTGGTGAGTCGGGTTCCAACTCGTCGAGTCTGCTCGCGAAAATGCGCTAACAGATCAGACTCTACTCGACGAGTTGAGGCATCAACTCGTCGAGTTCCTCAATAAAACAATAAATAAATAATTAAATTGACATACCTGAATTCAGGATG